>NC_140478.1:11762209-12057209 GCF_051167445.1 Perissodus microlepis
ATGACACCCGGTTACGCCAATCGGATCCACTAAAATCAATATTGAATCGGTGTGCAACTTTGCCAAAACAATGTCGGACTCTGTAGTTTTCTCTGGTCCCCTCCCCAATCAGACTAGGAGTGGCATGTTTAGCCGCATGTTCTCCTTAAATTGCTGGCTGTCTGAGTGGTGTCCCAGAAACGATGTGGGCTTCATAGATAATTGGCAAACCTTCTGGAGGAAACCTGGTCTTGTTAGGAGAGACGGCATCCATCCCACTTTGGATGGAGCAGCTCTCATTTCTAGAAATATGGACAAATTTATTAAACCCCCCAAAATATGACTATCCAGAGTTGGGACCAGGAAGCAGAGTTGCAGTCTTACACGCCTCTCTGCAGCTTCTCTCCTCCTGCTACCCCCCCCCCCCCCCCCCCCCCAAAAAAACCCCCCCATCTCCATAGAGACTGTGTCAGCTCCCAAACAGACAAAAAACAAACTAAAAACCAGCAATAAACAACTTAAACATAAACAATCACAAAGAAAGAACAATACAGTATCCACATCTGAACCAAAGAGTAAAACAGTGAAATGTGGATTATTAAATATTAGGTCTCTCTCCTCCAAGTCTCTGTTAGTACATGACTTAATAATTGATCAACAAATCGATTTACTCTGCCTTACAGAAACCTGGTTGCAGCAGGATGATTATGTTAGTTTAAATGAATCAACACCCCCGAGTCATTCTAACTACCAGAAACCTCGAAGCACAGGCCGAGGGGGCGGTGTGGCAGCAATTTTTCACACCAGCCTATTAATTAACAAAAGACCAAGACAGACTTTTAATTCATTTGAAAGCCTGATGCTTAGCCTTGTCCACCCCAGCTGTAAAACTCAGAAACCAGTCTTACTTGTTATCATCTATCGTCCACCTGGGCCTTACACAGAGTTTCTGTCTGATTTCTCAGACTTTTTTATCTGATTTAGTTCTAAGCTCAGATAAAATAATTATTGTGGGTGATTTTAACATCCATGTAGATGCTAAAAATGACAGCCTCAACATGGCATTTAATCTGTTATTAGACTCAATTGGCTTCTCTCAAAAAGAACCCACCCACCACTTTAATCACACTCTAGATCTTGTTTTAACATATGACATCGAAACTGAACATTTAACAGTGTTTCCTGAAAACCCTCTCCTGTCTGATCATTTCCTGATAACATTTACATTTACAATAATTGATTACACAGCAGTGGAGAGCAGACTTTATCAAAGTAGATGTCTTTCTGAAAGCGCTGTAACTAAGTTTAAGAATATAATCCACCCAGTGTTATCATCTTCAATGCCCTGTACCAACATAGAGCAGAGCAGCTACCTGAACGCTACTCCAACAGAGGTCGATTATCTTGTTAATAATAATTTTACCTCCTCACTACGTATGACTCTGGATACTGTAGCTCCTGTGAAAACTAAGGCCTCAAATCAGAAGTACCTGACTCCGTGGTATAATTCTCAAACGCGTAGCCTAAAGCAGATGACTCATAAGCTGGAGAGGAAATGGCGTGTCACAAATTTAGAGGATCATCATTTAGCCTGGAGAAATAGTTTGTTGCTTTATAAGAAAGCCCTCCGCAAAGCCAGAACATCTTACTATTCGTCACTGATTGAAGAAAATAAGAACAACCCCAGGTTTCTCTTCAGCACTGTAGCCAGGCTGACAAAAGTCAGAGCTCTATCGATCCAACCATCCCTTTAACATTAACTAGTAATGACTTCATGAACTTCTTCACAAATAAAATTTTTATCATTAGAGAAAAAATTACCAATAATCATCCCACAGATGTAATATTATCTACAGCTACTCTTAGTACCACTGATGTTCATTTAGACTCTTTTTCTCCAATTGATCTTTCTGAGTTAACATCAATAATTACTTCCTCCAAACCATCAACGTGTCTTTTAGACCCCATTCCTACAAAACTGCTCAAAGAAGTCCTGCCATTAATTAATTCTTCGATCTTAAATATGATCAACCTATCTCTAATAATCGGCTATGTACCACAGGCCTTCAAGCTGGCTGTAGTTAAACCTTTACTCAAAAAGCATCTCTAGACCCAGCTGTCTTAGCTAATTATAGGCCAATCTCCAACCTTCCTTTCATATCAAAAATCCTTGAAAGAGTAGTTGTCAAACAGCTAACAGATCATCTGCAGAGGAATGGTTTATTTGAAGAGTTTCAGTCAGGTTTCAGAGCTCATCACAGCACAGAAACAGCTTTAGTGAAGGTTACAAATGATCTTCTTATGGCCTCTGACAGTGGACTCATCTCTGTGCTTGTCCTGCTAGACCTCAGTGCAGCATTCGATACTGTCGACCATAATATCCTATTAGAGCGATTAGAACATGCTGTAGGTATTACAGGTACTGCACTGCAGTGGTTTGTATCATATCTATCTAATAGACTCCAATTTGTACATGTAAATGGAGAGTCCTCTTCACACACTAAGGTCAATTATGGAGTTCCACAGGGTTCAGTGCTAGGACCAATTCTGTTTACACTATACATGCTTCCCTTAGGTATTATCATTAGCATACATTTTCACTGCTATGCAGATGACACCCAGCTCTATCTGTCCATGAAGCCAGATAACACACATCATTTACTTAAACTGCAGGAATGTCTTAAAGACATAAAGAACTGGATGGCCGCTAACTTTCTGCTTCTTAATTCAGATAAAACTGAGGTTATTTTACTCGGCCCTGAAAATCTTAGAAATATGGTATCTAACCAGATTCTTACTCTGGATGGCATTACCTTGGCCTCCAGTAACGCTGTGAGGGACCTTGGAGTCATTTTTGACCAGGATATGTCCTTCAACGCACATATTAAACAAATATGGAAGACTGCTTTCTTCCATTTGCGCAACATCTCTAAAATTAGAAATATCCTGTCTCAGAGCTGAAAAACTAGTTCATGCATTCATTACTTCCAGGCTGGATGACTGTAATTCATTATTATCAGGATGTCCTAAAAACTCGCTGAAAAGTCTTCAACATTTATTCTCAACTGTGTCGTTTGATATATGTTCAGGCAGTGCTCATTTCTGAAATAGCTCCAAATACTCTACATCTCTCATTTTAGAAAATTTGTACTTTGCGTACACATCTCACTGTCTTCAGAAAACGCATAGAAGGGAAAACAGAGCAAGGAGAAGCATTAAACGGTTACACACAGCTGGAAAAGACAACAGCCACAAACAAAACTGATTGGAACACTAAGCCAGGCAGCCAATCAAATGGTAGAAATAGCGTGCATAACGAATTATGAAACTTTATATTTGTACTTTTAACAGTAGCTAGAGTAGGTCAGCAAAATAAATTCAAACTATTTATCGTTCACAGCCTTTTTTTTTGTGTTTTTTTGTGTTCTTCATTCTTTCATACATCCACATGATAGAGATTGGTAAGATGAATGTATGCTGGTGGTCATTAGGCTAATCCTCTTTTCCATCTTTTAGGCTAGCCCTCCAGAAGCTAGCTCCAAGATAATCCTGACTTTTACCCCTTTGTTGGTGGACAAAGAAAACCAACTAGCGTCTTGTTTTTAATCCTTTATAGTGAAAGGGTTCAATCTTCTTTCCCTGGTCTAATGGCCCTGCAGCATTCACTTTATCAGAAAGTGCCATGATTGTGATCTGGGATTGGAATATTACAGCACGACATTTATAATACATTTTTTAAACGCACAAATACTGACTACAGAATCTCACATCTCACAGACACAGCAGTCTCTTCACCCTCTATAAGAGACGAAAATGATCTGCTGCATTTATGTGCATTTGTTACTTCTCAGCCATACACGCTATTTAAAAGATGGCCTTTAAAATCGAAAAAATTGGTAACACTAATATGACACTTTATAAGATAACTAGTGGTGTACTTGGCCTAGTTTAATATTGAGTTTCCATGTATTTTACCTGAAATTAAAACGCAAAACAATTTACCTACTTAATTTAGCCAAGAAAGAATTACACTGTAGGTAATTTTAATAAGTATGTAAGAATAAGTTTTGGGTATCGCAAGTATTTTATAGGAAAGGAGACAAATTGTACAGCAAGTAGTGTAGAAGTGGAGTCTTTTCATTCACGATAGTTTGGGTTGATGGTTGACATGGTTGTCACACTTGAAAACTAATGCCGTATAAAAATGTAAAAGTCAAGGCAAAAAAGGGCCGCTCACTCGTGGGTTGTGCACTTCTTTTGTGTAGCAGGTGATAAGTTTAGCTGCCTTTATGTGAAACACGTTAAGTTAGAAGTTGCACATAATCAAATTATGCAGTAGAGACACTTAAAAATAAGGTCAGTATGAAATACATATCAACTACAAAGCCACTTTTAATCATTTAAAAAAGTAAATCTTCATTCAAGATAGAAAAACTTGATGGATGTGGGTAAAGCCCTACAACGTGACAAATCATGAACCATATGAGGTAAATATAATCAGTACAGGAAGTCATTAAAGATTAAACTCGTTTCTAAATATGGACATTTATTGTGTGAAGGCATTTACACTATTGAGCTCCTGTTCCTGTTTCTCTTTATTCTTTATACTTTATTCTAGTTGCTCCATTTTTTCTTCAGTGTGGAACTACTTCTGCAGTTTTTATCTGATTTTTTCAGCTAACACTTAAACTTTTTTTAAACTCTTTTCAACACAAATATCAGCTTCTTCACCCCTTTTCAGCAGAATTTTCAGTTTTTTCACCTCTTTTCAGCACAATTTTCAGTTTTTTCACCTCTTTTCATGAGAATTTTAATTTTTTTCACCTCTTTTCATGAGAATTTTAATTTTTTTCACCTCTTTTCATGAGAAATTTCAGTTTCTGCACCTCTTTTCAGCACAATTTTCAGTTTTTTCATCTCTTTTCAGTAGCAAATTCAAAAAGGTTTCCACTTTTTAAACAACATTTTCAGCTTTTCCACCAATTTTTAATTACCTGACAACCAGTTTGGCTCAGTAAGCTGAGTAGCTGACTTGAGAGCAGAAAGCCTGGGTTCGAGCCCAGCTCATGGCAACATTTTCTTTCAGCAGACAGTTAAAGTTTTTCACCTCTTTTCAGTACATAGTTTTACAGAGGAAATGCAACTTTTTCTAGTTTGATATTTAACTTTTGGATTTAACTATGTACATTTATAAGGTACAGTTTTCTGTTTTAGTTTTAGTTTATAAGTATATGTGGAAAATGGCTCACAGTCATTTGTGATGCCTATGCAAGGCATCTTCTGCATGCAGCTAACTGACATTTTACAGCTTGGCGTACGTGTATGATGTCAATATTTGGCCACATTTTGGTTTCTGCTTCCTGTCTTGACTTTTTTTCTTCTTTTTTTAAACTACCATATTTCCTCACAGCTAAATTTGGCCTTGTGTGACAGTGAAAAACCTCTTGTTGTATATTTTGCATTTAAACTTGCCAAAGCAGATGGAAAAAAGGAAGAGTTTGTACAATTCTAACAAGCTTGAAAGTCAATATTTGGTATGGCTACCTTTATTCTTTTACACAGTCTGAACTCTCTCAGGCAGCTTTCATCTTGTTTCTTTTAGTCTTCAGGAATAGTTCTGCAGGCTTCTTCGAGAACATTCAAAGCTCTCTTTGGATGTTGGCTGCCTTTTGTTCTGTTCTCTGTCAACATGATCTACACTGCTTCAATAATGTTGAGGTCCGGCTCTGTGACTGATAGTGATGTGTGTTTTTCTATCCGTGAATGCTTTTACAGCACTGGCAGTGTGTGTGGGATCATTGCCATTCTGAAAAATGAAGCTGTTGCCAATTAGATGCTTAGAGTTAGGGGGTTCATCCCCAGACCATAACACAACTTCCACCAATGTTCCCTCTAATTTTTCATGTGTCTGAGCGAACACACAAGCGCCCTGAGCGGTCCCTTGGACCACTGTGAGCAACAGCAGATGTGTGCACTGTGGTCACGCCAGCATCGAATCCATCCAACTTACACGGTTTATTAAAATAATCAAATTACAGCGTTTACATTTATGTTAGACTACTTTTAATTAACTGCTTTAGCCCACTTACAATGAAAATTTAAAAAAATCTTGTTCATGACCTGTAGTATGTTAGCACTATTGGAAGTAAAAAAAAAAAAAAAAAAAAAAATTATATATATATATATATATATATATATATATATATAGCCTCTAGCCTCCTTCTCCATGGAGGGTACTGCCCCTTGTGGCTGTTCAACTTGTAGCCAAGCATCTCACTGATCACTGCTGCCGTATTGTAGATCAGCTTGTTAGTCTCAGTAATTGTGGCTGTAGGTATCGTCCGTAGTGCTGCATTAACATCATCTAGCAGACCTTCTGAGGGTACTTCACGTAATCCTGGTAACCGGCTACGGAGGGGGGTCCAGGTTTCAAGCTTGGCCATGATCCTATCTTTCAGGTCAGTTCCTCTCGCACTCAACGATCCTTTTCCTATCGCACTTGGTACCCAATCTCGGGTGGGGGGGATGATATCTCCCTCCTGACCTGGCGTCCTGGCTCCCCCTTGCCGTAGCATTTATGTTGTACCTCGTCAATCTCTAGCTGTGAGAGCAGTCCCTTCTTTCGAATGTTGGAACACTAAGCTACTAGTTGTTTCGCCGTCATTGTGGATGTTGGGTATCGAAGAATCCATAGGTCCCTCATCCTATTCATATAACCCCTTCCGCCAGGGTTACTTGCGTAGTGTATGTATGTATATATATATATATATATATTTTATAAAGCTCTGACTTGTATTATGAGTCTGTGGTCTGGGAGAGAGTCCTATAACTCGCTGTCTGCAAAATACAGTATATAATGACCAATGTCGGGCAATTAATTATATCGTTACTTCTTCAAAAAAGTAACCGAGTTATGCAAACAAAGTTTTTTGCAGCTGTTTACCTAAAAATGCAGCCAAGGCTGTCAGGAAGTGCTGTGTGGCAGGCAGGAGTTGGACCCAAGATGCAGGCACTCAGACTCGAGGGATGAACTCAAAAAACTCAGCTTTATTTGCTGACAGGGGAAAAGCATACTACACTACACTACACTACACTACACTACACTACACTACACTACACTACACTACACTACACTACACTACACTACACTACACAAATATAAACTTACACCTTGCAGAGAGGCACACAAGGAAACACACAGGTTGAGGGATGACACGGCATTGACTCAGAGAAACAGGGTTTAAATACACTGGGAAGTAACGAGGGGAATGAGACACAGAAGGAGGGCACAGCTGGGAGAAATCAGAACTGACGAGACAAGGAAGCAAAGCAGGACACATTCCCATAAAACACAGACCTTCAAAGTAAAGCAAGAAGTATAACACAGAGACGCGAACTTGACACAGTAGAGACAGCAACTAAGAAACACAGAGACATAACCATAAGGCAAAGAACCAAAAGACTAGAGATGATAAATAATACACAGAGGGAAATCCTGAAACACAAGAAGCTCAAAACATGCGAAGACACAGACCAAGAAACGCGGACTTTACACAGAACAGAGGGGGCACAGGGAAACATGAGGGGCAAGGAATCAAAACTAGAAACCATAAAATAAATCACACAAGTACTCGA
The DNA here is from genome assembly GCF_051167445.1 of Perissodus microlepis. NCBI lineage: Eukaryota > Metazoa > Chordata > Actinopteri > Cichliformes > Cichlidae > Perissodus > Perissodus microlepis. The sequence continues at coordinate 11,769,824 of NC_140478.1, forward strand.
CAAAATACAAAAATCACAAAAGAACTAAAAACGCTGGGTCAGGAGACCCAGGATCCTGACAAAGGTGTTTTTTAAAATAAACATTTCAAACTATTTGCAGAACAATCAGCTGTTCTGCATCAAATTTGATGCCACACAAATTAAAAATGTGCCACTCTAAAAAATAATTTCTGTCCTCTATGAGATAAAGGAGAACAACAGCCTGATACCTGCAGGCCTGACAACAGGAGATGCATCACTCCTGTAACATCTGTAACATTCAGTAGTCGCCTCATTGTTCTGACACACACAACAAAACTATTGACTACACTACACACTAACTACACAAGATTTGCGCTAAACGTCGCAAATCTCTCACATCTCAAAACACCACCGTGACTCCTAAAACTTCCCCCTTCCTAAACATCTAAATGCCATGTTGCCACATCATTTTTTGATTGGTCGACATAGTATATTTTTCGACGAATAGGAAAGGGTGGGGGGGGAGGTTTGGTTTTGTTTTTGCTCACAGGTGGAGAGTGCTTTCAAGCGTTTTCCTTATAAAACGCCGTTTTTACCGTTTCTTCCCTCAGTAAATATAAACAACATAGTATTCAGGAAGAAAACCAAACATTGCATATATTTTTATCATAACTCCGGTTTTACGTGGCCTATCAACACAATATAAAAACTGGTATAAAGTCAATTATACCAGTTTTTCCTCACAGGGCTACTGAATTCTGTCAATTGTTCCGTCTGTCCTGCTCACATCTCCAATGGTTGTACACGTTGTCATTAACGTGGCTTCACTCCGCAGCCACGCCGCTTTGCTAGCTAAAATACCGGTGTCGGCATATAAGGACGCTGTCGTAGCCTGTCAAGGACGTTGATTAGCTGCATATATAGGAATGTGAAACGCATTAATGGCTGGACTATGGGATCAGAAAGGTGGCATCGTTCTAATCCCATATGGGAGCAGCCAGTCACTTACTGACTAACACTGCAAAACAGAATTGTTAAAGTATTAATGTTAATTTCAATTAAGGTTGGATTTTTTTTGTGTGCGCATCGCAGATTTTCTGTGCGCAGAGACCGTGCCAGCAGTGCGCAATTGCGCACGCGCGCAGCTTAGAGGGAACGTTGGCCTCCACTGTGTTTTACAGATGGCTGTGCAGTCTCACTGCTATACCCCTCTCCTGTCCTCCTACTTACATATTGAAGATTTGAAACAAAACATTTCAATTTTTAGATTATTCTTCCCAGACCTTTGTTTTTCTCTGATCTTTCATTCCAGTTCTTGTGTAGTTCAGCATACCTCACCCCTTTCTCTGCATTTCCCATCCTTAAGAATGGTTTCTTTACAGTCACCCTCCCATTAAAACCATTTTGTCTCTGATAAGACCCGAACTCTTTCATACCCAGCATTTTTTTTATTTCTCTTTGCTCTTTGGCCTGATTGGGGGGGAAAACAAAACAAAGAATTATCTTTTCACCTGATGTAGTTTCTGAGAAAAAAGATATCCACATATGAGGACATTCATTTTTAAATTTCAGTAGAACACTATAAAGTCACAATTGAGTAATGATGTGCAACTCTTTATCTGGTGTCTGAACACAGCAGCATTTTTCCCAAGTACAAAAACAAAATGAGAAACAACAATTGTGCCCCTTTGAGCAATATGGCTCATTTGAAGTGCCGCTAAGAGTTGCAGGAAGACGTATGTCTGTAACAAAGTACAAAAAAGTAAAAGATTTCTGAACATCGCATGAAACACAAAACGTTTCACTCCAAAACTGCTACTTCAACTTTTTTACCCCAATGAGAACATGTTTGTAAAATTTAGTATTGTGGTCTAGACAACCCACATACAGTATGTGGACGCCAGGTCCTACGAGGTTAACGTCTTAACTTTCAGATACTGTTCATCTGCTGTGGATAATTTAGGCCTCACATTGCTTCTTTTCTCCACTGTCCTCTTTCCTCAGATTTTTTAAGGACACCACACACCATGCTATGATATGCCACACTTTCAGCTAATAGCTCTTTGTTAGTGCAAATACAGCATTTTATGCTTTTCAAACTTTATCTTTGGCCTTTCGTAGATTCAGCTAAAGACACGAGAACAAATGATAAACAGCTTAACTTGAGTTCGATGCCTTTTTATGTTTGAATACTTCAAGTCAGTATTAAGTGGCTCAAGCAAAAACAAATAATTAAAAAAAAAAATCCTGAAAATGTGTCAGGTACAAGGACTGGACTTAAAAGTATTGAACAGCAGTCAATAACCTTCAGAAACCCGTGAGAACTAAATCTAAAGTGTGTCGTTATCTCATAATCAATCATACTTACACCATGTAGAGTATGTCAACCATTTAAAGACAAACCATTTTATGTTAAAAATAGAGCTCAGATCTGATCCCTACACCACGAAGCAAGTTCAACCAGAATACCTTTCTGCTATCTGGATTCACTTATCCCAACGTTTACAGCTGAGATAAGCAGTTACATAAATCAACCAAGTTAACCCAGTGTTTCCTTTTCATGAAAGACATCGTGTTAGCAGCATTTGACTCATCTAAAAGGGAAGTTTCACATGTCATGTGACTCTTCTTTCACAGAATTATTGTTATCATTGCCCCCTACTCCAGAGACTTTATCAGACACGATGATTAAAAATCTAAAATAAATTAAAAAACATTTGCAAAACAGACACACAATTAATCCTGCAATTAAAATAAATAAATAAATCTATCTAGTGATTTAGCACACAGAACATCTGCTGGTATGCCGGCAGATACAAGTGAAATTAATTTGAACATTGTATTTTTGGTGTGCTCTGTGTAATTGCAGTTCAAGTAAAAAGGACTACACAAATCTCAAGCATAAGAAATATTTTTGCATCTAGGTAATCTAAAAGCATTGCTCTTCTGACAAAGGAAATATGGCTTCATGTGTTATCTGCCAAAACTGATATCAGAAATACTCACACTGTACTCTTGCATGAATTGCTGATCAGTGAAGGGTCTTTCAACAACAATTGCTTCATTAAATCGAGGTTTAAGGTGCTGCCATAAGATGGGTTTCCTTTTTTTAACAAAAAGTAATGAACCATCAATGACACGCTGACATTTTGTGATGACCAACTCCAGTCTACCCTACTGCTGGCAATCCAAGGTTATACATTTGTCATAAGTGATGTGTGTTACTGTGAATAAGTTAGAGGGTTGCTAAATCAAGGCTAGCAACCTTAGAAAGGAAGATCCCAGAGACTTTCAAACTGACAGTTCAGAGTCAGGTTGATATGACTGTAGTTCATTTTTCTTCTCACGTGTTTACGTAGACTTGCTCACTACTGCACGAATTACCTGTTGGAAAATAGTAAAAGATACAGTGAAATTCTGGCCTCTAATGACATCAGTAACTCAGTTCAAAATACAGTCATGGGAATCTCACTTGTTTTATGGCTTTAAAACAGGCTACATTATTAAAGTATGGGACAATCGTGGCTCAAGAGTTGGGAGTTTGCCTTGTAATCGGAAGGTTGCGGGTTTGAGCCCCGGCTTGGACAGTCTCGGTCATTGTGTCCTTGGGCAAGACGCGTCACCCGTTGCCTACTTGTGGTGGTCAGAGGGCCTGGTGGCACCAGTGTCCGGCAGCCTCGCCTCTGTCAGTGCGCCCCAGGGTGGCTACAATGTAGCTTGCCATCACCTGTGTGTGAATGGGTGGATGACAGGTTGTGTAAAGCGCTTTGGGGTCCTTAGGGACTGGAAAAGCGCTATACAAATACAGGCCATTTACCATGTAAAGTCCTGAATTTCACTGCTCACATGTAGAATCATTCACAAAAATGATCTCTGGTGTTAAATACACTAGGCATTAGGTGGTGTCTATTACAAACATTACTGATGTTTACTACTTTTTAAACCCATTGATAACTACCTTTAGTTGTCTATGAGTCTCATTGATAGTTAATTACTTTTTTGTTGCAATTATGCAATTATTGCAAAAAAGGAAGACAACACACAGCACAACATAGAGGAAAAAGTGTGACAATCAATCCCCTGTTTACCCTATTGGAATAATCTGGTTACACAGGTTTGAGACGTTTCCCAGGAATAGTAAGTAAGTTACAAGCATTAGTTGTGTTGCCAGCCAGCATAAGTTACCATGGCATTATACGTGAATCACGTTTCAACAACAGAAACCTCAGTGTTAACTCTGAGATTACCTGGATCAGATGAAATCCAGCTTCTTCTATTTGGCACCAAATCGCAACTGTGACGTCAAGGTGTGACCAGCAAAGTTCCCCTCTCTTTTATTGTAAAGAAGTTTGACCACATATTTAATCTGTGAAATAGCTTACCAAAAAACCCAACATGTGCAATTTCAACTGTACATCTCAGTTTTTCTACATGATAAAGAAATACTGTTGTAGTGATTTAAACAAAAAAACAAACAAAAAAAACAAGCTGTGAGCATGACTTTTTGGGCTCGAGTTGTAAGAAATAACTTTTTCAAGACAGACTGTCTTGTAATTATAAAACTGACAATTTTTGTTAAATCGTTTTTTCCCCTTGACAACAAAAAATAAAAATAAATCAAAAGAAATAGTGAAAAACATTTTCTGTAATTTAATTGTTTTTCAATTACTTAATTACTTAAGTGTAATATGAATGGCCATAGGGGAGGTTTGGATCAGTAACCAAAGCTGAAACTTGAGAAAATACAGTTTCACATTTTTTGAAAGAAATCCTCTGGGTCAAATCGGACACCCTTCGACACCCCTTCCCCTTAGCTAGCGGAAAAGACAAAGTATGTTGTCATCAGGATTGTGTATCTGGGAACAATGAATGACAAATATTTTATCAGGTATAGTATGACAATACTATTACCAGGTAGCTTACCATAAATTCCAGCAATAAATAGTGTTTCTGATGATCTGGAAATAATTTCACCATGGTGCAAACAGAAAGGATTTGGAAATCACCAATTTAGAAAAGAAGAAATACAACAGAGGAAGCCATGATTATCTTGACTTCCTTCATGACGATAGAAAGCGATGCATGAGTATGATGTAACAAAACCAAAGGTGCCACCTCAGAAAGTCCTGAAACCAAAGAGGGGTTTCTTGTTACGTGTCTTTTAGAGAAAAAAACAGTAGGGAAAGCACAGCACAAAAGTGAAATAGGCAGGATGTTGGTATTCAGCCTATACGTGGATAACCACATCTTGCCCGTCTTTCATTGAAACGTAAGCGGAGTTTCATGGTCTCACTCACGTCATCGGGAATTCACCTAACAAGAAGTCAAATAGTACTCCTTGATTAGTAAGTAAACCAAATGCTGAATCAGAGTATAAAATTCCCAGAAACATGTGATGGAAACCTTGGGGTGTGTCTGTGTCACAACAGGGTAGGTACTCAGCTTTGTGTGCCAAGGTATTCTGCTAATACACACCATCCTGTGTCATCAGGTGTGTTCATGAAAACTTGAAGACGTGTCTGGGTACTACTACAGACATGTACAAAATTGTACATAAAAACACAGGTTGTGGGGACTGTGGTGAACAAAATGACGTATGCTGGGAGTAGATAAAATGAAGCAATTTAAAAAAAATTTTGTATGCTCTGCTATGCAGTTGCATCAGATTCTCTCAGGCAGTTCAATGCATCTGGTGTGTTGTGTCTGGTCTGGGGTGTAGTGTGTCAGTGGCAGTGAATCGTAGATTATAAAAGAGATTTAAAGACCTTGGGCACCCTTTACTGACCAACCAGTTTAGGTAAAGGATCTTTAATGTTGGTGATTGACAAAGTTAACTATAAAATTTCACAATGCAGATAACAGATGAGCAGCACGGGTCGTACTTTATAGGATTTGTATTTTCTTTAAAAAAAATCAGTTTTTTTGAACGCTTGTTGATTTTATAAGCTATGTCTGAGTTCTAGTTTGCACTCTAACTTCCTGCATCTAAATTTAGATAAAGCTGAGGTTATTGTACTCAGTCCTAAAAACATCGTAGACACATGATGTCCAACCAGGTGCTTACTCCTGATGGCATTACCTTGGCATTCAGTAACCCTGTGAGGAATCTAGGGAGTTATTTTTGACTAGGCACATGTTTCAGTGCACATATTAAACAAATATGTACTGTTTTCTTGCATTTGATCATTATCTCTAAAATTAGAAACATCCTGTCATGTGATGCTAAAAAGCTAGTTTGTGTATTTATCACTTCTAGGCTGGACTATTGCAGGTTGTTCTAAAAACTCCCTGAAAAGCCTTCTGTTGATCACAAAATGCTGTAGCGAGAGTACTGACGGGGACCGAAAGAGAGATTCGTATTTCTCCCAGACTGGCTTCCCTTCATTGGCTCTCTGTTAAATCATTTTCCTTACATGGGCTGGATCAGGTGACTCTGAATCCTCCTTTAGTTATGCTGCAGTAGGCCTAAGGTGCTGATGCTCTAAGTGTTGCTCCTTCTCTCACCTCTTTTCACTCACTATGTGTTTACACCACTTTGCATTTAATCATTAGTTATTACTAATCTCCGGCTCCCTTCCACAGTCTGTTTTGTCCAGTTTCCCTCCCCGAGTCTGGTTTTGGGAGGTTTCTGTTAAAAGGGAGTTTTTATCACCAAGTGCTTGCTCATGGGGGGGGGGGGTCATGTAATTATTTTCTCTGTATTATTGTAGGGTCTTTGCCTTACAGTATAAAGTGCTGTTGTCATTATTACTCTATAAACAAAACAGAATCAAATCTTACACCATTTCTTTTCTTAAATAGTAAAATGCACCATCACCCCCTCCAAATAATTTTGCCAATATTAATGTCCGTATGATAATGCAACGTGAACAATCACAGTTCAAAGTGGGGATAAGTTCTTGAGAATAAGCTGTTTTTCTGCAATGTGCATATTAGAATTGCAAATATGCTGATTTTAAAAGAGATATTCTAATCATGTGCACTGGTTTACTAAAATTAACACTTCACTTACGGTCAACTCACAGCTTATTGTTAACTATAGTGTGATTATTTACATTGTCCAAGAAGATATATGCAAACATAATTATCTATCTGTACATATATTTACCCCAGTGCTGGTACCGGTTGTTAAATTTTTCTAACATGTGATATGATTTAACTTACAGAGATGTATACATATATTTTGCATTTTGAATACAGCTATTACCACTATCTGACAGCAGGAGTGGGCAAGCCAAGCAGAGCAGACTTATTCATGTAATGATTTTCTGTTTTCCCTTAAAGAAAGAAAAGTTTGATTTATAGTTGACATATTGGAGGCGACATGCCAGGATTTTGTAGAGAAAATAAATTACACAAGGGTCTTTTTTGTATTCAAAACTTTACTCAAACAGTTGGTGTTTACAAAGAGTGTACAGACTTAATGCTGCTGTGGAGACAGACCCAAAGGAAACCCAACAGTAGCCAAGATCATAGCTAAAAGGTATCTGCAAAGGTCATCCTACAGAGGTTCGTAATTCTCTGCACAAGTCTGTTTTAGAGCAGGTTCAAGGGACTGCAAATGAAAGCAAACTCACTTAAATCCAAAAATGAGCTGTCGTGGTGTTTGTTGTCATCAGGGATTGAACTATCATCTGAAACTACAATCTCTAAAGCTAGCATTTATCAGAAACACAAAAACTCCACTTGGTTGAGGCAATAAGTCGAAAACAAAACGAAAATAAAAAAATAAAATAAAAACCACCAAAAAAAAAAAAAAAAAAAAAATGCTCAGAAAGAAGATAACAATAAGCTATTTGAACAACTTTAGCAATAATAATCTTTACCTCCCGAATTCACTGCAGAGCAAACGCGAGCCTCAGTTTAAACAGCATGTCTGAAAACCAGTCAATATAATAAATATAAATACATCTGAGGTTTTCTACAGACTGTGAAAAGGACATGACAAAAATAGCTTTGTTTTCAAACTTGATGCACTTGCATAAATAAAAGTATAGTAATAACATTAATTACAATAATTATAATAAACCAAGGTATTGTAGGCCCTCTGAAGTGTAAGGCTTGGGCCTGTAAAACATGTCAAACGTCCTCTGTCTTCACAGTAGATGCACAATGACAACTATGTATGGGTGAACTACATACTCGTATACGTATTTCTCAACCACAAAATGTAACGCAATAAGCAACAAGATCAACCGTTGTTAAAACGGTGACAGAGAATTTTAGTTCTTTGGGGTTTATGATTTGACACAATTCTTCACAACTCAAACTGTCAACAGTCAACGGCTACAGTGTGTCTGCATCAGTGGAGAAAACAGAGTTGAGAAAACCTCCATCAACAAGTTTCTTTATGGCAAAAATTGTGAAAACATTAGGAAAACATCAGTCTGAATCAGTGAATTGTGATTGAAATGAGAAATATGTTTCTGCTGTATAACATGTAGAGTTTTTTAATCAACAGTTGCTAATCAGGGTGGCAGAGAACAAAGAAAATATCTAATCTTTTTCACATTTAAATTCATTAATGGCTTCTTCCTGAAGGAAAGAAAAAAAACGATGAAATGGGGGAAAGCAAACAATCTCCAGACTGCAATGGGACATGAATGTCGATGAATATTATTCAAAGCACACAAGAGTCAGTTAAAGTCCCAGCCGTAGTTTATAAATATGGAGCCTGACAGGCCGTGGAAGAGCAGGAGGGGCGGTCAATCCTTTAAGCAGTAGCCTCAGAAAGAAAAGGATGTCACTCCATGATGGCTCGATAGATGACGGGCTCAATGTAGTCCTCTCTATATCGAGAATTGATGACCCGCTGCCTTTTGGTGTTCTGCTTGACGTCGTTTTGCGCGAAGAGCTCGAAACGCATGTCTGATGCCACCGACTGAAAACCAAAAAGGGGATACAAAAGTTACTGCTTAGTTCTACAGTTGTGATGCAAACATACAGCTGCAATTGCACAACAAAGTTGGCTAGCTGTGTAGAAAAGTAGGAAAAAAGAATTTAAAAAAAAAAAAATACGGTCACCAGTCCCACCCTGCAGCCTTCAAAGTAGATGCACCTATGGGACCAATTTGAAAATCCTATGTCACCTCATTCTCAAGCTATCGTGTTCACAAAGTTTGGTGTCCATGTCATCCACCAAGCAGGGTGATGACAATACCCTATCAGCCTTTTAGAGCTGAGAGGTAATAAAAGCAGATTGCAACGTTCTGCAAAGCTCATAAACCCGTTATTACTCATAACAGAACAGATAAATAGTTAAAGATTAATCGTCCCCTCATCAATTACCAACAGTCTACACTTGGAGAACTGACTGCTGTCCTGTTCTTGTCTGACAAAGGATTCTAGTTGCTCAACAGTCTCGGCTCTTTGTTGAACTTTTCACTTCATGATACTCAATGTTTTCAGTTGGTGAAGGCCAGATTCTTTATGTATGAAACCACGCTGTTGTAATAGCTGCAGTACGTGGTTTTGCATTATTTAGTGGAAATATACAAAGTCTTCCCTGAAAAGGTGTCATCTGGATGGGGCACATGTTGCTCTAACACCTGTAATACCTTTCAGTTGTCACGCTACCTTTCCAAATCTGCAAACTGTCAATTCCACGGGCACTTATGCACCTCCCATACCAGCGGAGTGCTGATTATAAGCTCCTCTTCAGTCTGGAGGGTGTAATGTTCATGTTTTCCAAAAAGAATTTCAAATTTTAACCACAGAACAGTTTCCCAGTATGTGTCAGCCAATTTTAAATGAGCTCTGGCTCAGAGAAGACAGCAGTGATGCTGGCTTCTTTTGCTATAACCTGCATTTGTGGATGGCACGGTCAACAGTGTTCACAGACAGTGATTTCTGGAAGTTTTCCTGAGCCCATGGAGTGATTTTAATGCAGTGCTGCCTGACGGTCTGAAGATCCCAGGCATCCAATACTGATTTTGAACCTTTTCTCCTGGAAATTGGGAAAAGGTCTGAAGACCATTTCTCCAGATTCCCTGAATCTGTTGGTATTATGTACCGTAGATCAGCGGTTCAAAACCCCCGGGCCGTACTGGTCCATGAGTCGTTTAGTACCAGGCCGCGAGAGTTGAGGCTTGGGTGTGTGTGCTTTCTATGTTCTATTGTAAATAAAATATGAGTTTAAGTTATTCATTCCACTGTTTTTAGTTACATTTTACACAGCATCCCAACAACTGGTGTCATATTTATTTCCGCATAACATAAAGCATTGAGATTTTTAACTCACCATCCTTGACTTGACCCGTTTAGGCAGATCCTCATCTAGAGTGTAGATGTCTTCTCGCTTGACAGAGATTTGCGAGCCATCCTCAAATTCCACCTACACACACACACACACACACACACACACACACACACATAGAGGAAGTGCTTAAATTAAAGCGTATTTGAATATTTCTACTCCTACTGTATTGTATGTGTCACATAATCATTTTCTTCATAGCCAGAGTAGAATTCCCATTTATTCCCACCTAGGGCAACAAAGATTATAATCATCAAGTAAGTGTAACAAAAAGTGAAATGTCTGACTCTGCTCCTGACTGATGTAACAGTAAAGTTCACCTCCCTCAGGCATAAAATGTCCTCGCTCTGATATTTTATCCTGTTGGATGTTAAAGTGAATTTTTCTCATCACGACCACATTAATTCTTGTTTTAAATGTATAATTGTATTAAAGAAAAACATTTTATCTACATTAAGCTTGACAAATTTTTATGTGATTCTTCTTTGTGCCAAGAAATTCTTTAAAGATATTCAAACACTGCATTCATGAGAATTAGACAAACTGATCTACCATCAACACTCGCATAAAGGCTCCTTCTATTTTCTGTTTAGAGCTTAAAAAAACATGACTGATAAAGACCCTTCATCTTAAAGTATTACAAACTGGTTAGCAACCATCTGTTTAACATGACAAAATGTTCATTTTTAAACCAGACCACCAAGACTTTACAGTCATCCTAACCCAGCATTTTATGAGTTGATGGAGTCTAATCAAACAGAGTTGAAGCTGATGAGGATCAGAGGGATAAATGCATGTTTACCAGGTACATGGGGATGGAGTGGGAAGCTACAAACTTGGCTCCATATATCAACCCATCTGTCCATCGAACTTGAACAGCATCACCTTTGGCAGGTGGGCCGAGGCGGACGCAGTCCCGGTTCTACAAACACATTTAAACAAATATTGACCTCAGGCCATCTGGAAAGGGAGGGCATTTAGAAAAGGAAAATTTGAGGGCAGCTTTAGCTATCTGAGAGGTTTATTAACCTCAATATCCTCAGGGAAGAGGTTGTCGCTGAATGAGCCGTCGTCAAACACCACTTCATAAAACGTAGCTGTGGTTAGCTCCAGCAATTCGCTCTGGTAGTAACGGCCATTCTTGTATTTACAGATCACCTTTTGGCCCACTGCCAGTTCCTGCATGGCAGATTTGCTGCGCTGTGGAAGACAAACATACTGAGTGTTAATCAAATGTTATTACTTTAAAGTTAACTTTTTCCCACAGTCCCAAGATAAAGGGTAAGACGGTGGCTGTAGTGCAATAAAGATAACTCAGAGAAATGGATTAGCAGGTTACAGCAATATTTAAACATTATCCCTGCCCCATTGTTCAAAAAAAGATATGAACACTACACATGAGAACCAACACAAACTGGTAGTCACAACAATACCAAGGAGACTGTCAGAACAGGTTTATTGTGTTATTCTTCTCCAGTTAGTGAATCAAAGCTTCAACGTGCAAAAGCAGAAATCCCTGTGGTAGCTTCCAGCTGTTATGGTGCTGCACGGCTGACTAAGCTTGTGCTGGAAGCTACAACGGGAGGCAAGACAGTCCTCACTTTATAAAAGCATCTTGTTGCAAAGACACTTCATCAACTGATAACAAACCAAAAAAAAAAAAAGGAGGAATTTTAAATGCTACACAACACATGCCACAGTTCCTAACAGTAGTGTAAACAACATCAACTATTGTAATGGGTATATGGACACAATGAGCTGGAGACTGAACCACTTAAGCAGCGGTGCAGCGTGGGGCAAAGAGTTACACTAAAGAAGTCATTCAATCATTTCTATTGAGCACTCTGGCTGAATTTTCTTTGTGTACAGGCTGTGATCAGCTGACCTGTGCGCCTACTCTGATATTTACCGCTCTTTTGTGGATTTAGCAAACTGAATTCCACAAGATACAGGCAGAGGGCTATATGGCTGATTTCCAACCCTCTAAACATTATGAAGCTAGTATAAAAGGTAGAATTTAATGCGTGAGGCTAAACGAAATCATAACCTTGAATTTATATTGACGTCTGCTACCCTTAATGAAACCAAACATGACCACAGCTTCACCTGCACCAGTCCAACACAGCACATCACTGTAAACTGTACAACACCACTGCAAATTAGCAGCTTAGCTTCCAACTGCCTAGTACATATTTTTCTGCAATTCAGCAACACATCATCAAATCAACAAATCTGATGTGTGATTTATGATGTGATGAGTAAGTGTCTCTAACAGTACGATGTTTAGACATGTTGCTAGACCGCAACTTTACATCTGAATTTAGAATGTATCACAGGGATGAGACGAAAAAAAGATGTGTTGAAGGTGTAAGGAGACCATGGGATGGCATTATGTTCTTATTATGACCCAGTATCTCTATACAGTCAGCTGGAAGCGCATGAAAAAAATAATTAATTTAACAGTATTCATTAACCTGCACATCAAACTTAATTGCTCTTTAAATCAAAGTCCCAGAAAGCCATTCAGGGTCATTTTAAACCTTGCTGATAATCTGGAACTAACACTTCTTTACAGTGAGGAACTGAAAACGTTTCTCTGAAATAAACAATTTTAAGACAAAATTCACAGAAAAAGCAGTGTAAGCTCATGCTGAGAAAAAGGCAAATTTGTTTGTCGTTTCCTTTCACTGGTAATCTGTTTTACACCTTAAACACATCTTCACAGGACAGTGTCTTCAGAAATTATTACTGGCCGGACTGGGACTCTCCACGATTACCTCAGGTATGGCTGGTGCTCTATGCCTGTGGCAGGTGATGAAGACAATGAATGGCCAGTCATCTGGGTGCATGAGGACACCAGCTGCCTGAGCACATGTGGGGTGAAATGCCGTGGAGCAACGCCCATGGGAGCACTGAACACAGCAGCCTTTCACTTCCCTTTTTATCCGTTTCCTGCAGTACACACATTTCTACGGGAGAAACAAAGACAAAAGAGTGAAATAAGGGGGTGAAATTAAGTGTTCCATATTGTAAGTGGGAGGCAAGGAAAAGGAAAAACATGAGAAGCGAAGAAGGAGAAAAGAAATCGTCTAAGCCAAGCAGGGAGGATGAGAGGAAGGAAGTCAGAAATGAATTATAAAAGGCACACAAACTGAGATGCAGACATGCTGGAGGAAATTACACAGCTTCCTGTTGACAATTTAGTGACATCATGTGTCTTATTTAAACACACGTAAAAGTAGATCCTTTGACAAAGGTTCCTTTGTGTTACAGACGCGTAACAATGCCAACAAGGCCAACTGTTGTAACTGAATTCCTGCATTTTTTCCATCACAATGCTTAGATCTCAAACAAACTACAAGATAAGGATAGTGCAATCCTTTTACATTATTTTGAAATTTACTTTGGTGAGCTGACAGGAAGCTAAAAAAGTGTGTGTGTGTGTCATTACACAGTTAAACGGTACTTTTTCTTTATTTTTAGAACATACAAAAACAAGAAGTAAAACTGTGGTGACAGTACAACAGGCACCACAGTAGTTAAACAGAAGTGATGTGTGAAAACTACAAACTCATGACATCCCAAGTGCCCTTGTGCTCGGAAGTGGAAAACACACACACACACACACACCTTACTCATGTGTAACCCTACAGTACACAGCTGTACTGACTTACCAGTCTGAAACGTGGCAGTGGGATGGCAGAGAGGTCAACGGGGCTCCGCTCAGTGATGTTGACAAAGCGAGCTTCCAGCACAGTTATGGCACACAACACATGAACCCACCTGTGTGAAAGGCAACACGAAGTGGATTTCACAGAAAGAGTATGCTGTTATGTTCAGCAAAGCACCCACACCGAATGTTAGGCCATGTCCACACAAATTTTCGTTTGAAAACGCATCTTTTTCTCTCTGTTTTGGCCTTCCGTCCAAACTGAGACGGCGTTTTTGGCCGAGGAAAACTGAGCTTTTTGAAAACGCTCTCCAAAGCAGATACATTTGAAAACGCCGTTTTCGTGTTGCAGTGTGGACAGCGAAATCGGAGCCTTTCGAAAACGATGACGATGCCATCATGTGACCAATTAAACAAAGATAGCAGAGGGCATTATACAGCAGTTGTTTTGTTTGTGATCAATTTTGACAGCCCTATTAAAGGTGAATATCAGTTTGTACATGCTCCAGATAGCGTTTCTACAAATTCTTTAATTCTCACTCGCTTTTGCAACTTTGTACTTTTGTGTTACATGCAGCAAGAACTCCTCATTGTTAATCCATTTAAAATACTCGGTGCTTTTCCTCGACCTTTTGCCGCGATGTTTCAAAGAGCCGGAAAGTAAATAAACAGCAGGCAGAAATTATACAGGTCGAATTGTCTCACGATTCACACATGCGCAGGAACGTAAGTGTTTTCAGGCATTTCAGTGAATGAACAACTGTTCTGAAATGATTGAAAACGATAGTGTGGACGCGGAGCGTTTTTAGACGAAAACGCAGTTTTCAACTTTATCCGGATTAGTGTAGACATAGCCTTAGGGATACACGTTATTGTCTACACATATTCAATACTAAATAAATGAATGAAACTGTAAAAAAAAATTAAATCATGTATTTTCAAAAATCTAAAGATAAACTAGTTTCTCCAGTTGGGCTGAACTCAAGATGACTTTTGAATGATATCACTTGTGATATCACACAGTGTGTGCAAATCTGCTATTTGAACTTCAGCACACTGATAACTCTCTACTCTCAAACAGGGTGTGACTAACATCAACTGAGCTAAAGGATTTTGCCTTCAGGCGCTCTCAACATAAATTTAGTACAGCTCCTGGACTCGGGTGCGTGTGAGAATGCATGTAGTCAATATAGTCAATCTTTTCTATTTGGGTAACCACAGATGTTTGTTTGCACAACAAACACACATATGCATTTGAAAAATTAGATTAGTTTAAAGGTCTAATGGATGAGATGGTTTTCAGAGGTAAGAGGTTAAAGGAAGCAAAAATTACAGCAGTCAAAGAGAATGACAACAATTTTATGACATAATGTCGCGACTGAGCGTGATTGACTGAATCCAAGAAGCAGGGAAATGTTTTCCTGACTGAAGTTCTTAGAACTTCACAAACAAGTGAACAAAGGTGGAGGCAGAGCCCCAGTTTCAACCTCTTGCTGCATTACTGTGTGTAAATGACAAAGTTGTGTTTAGAATATCATCACTTGTTTATTTCAGTACTTCTTACTTGTCATTGTTGGCTCTCTGTAAAGCTCCTCCTCTCAGGGAACACAGGCAGCAGTCCTGCAAAAAGAAACATCATATATTTTTAGCTGTGGTATATGATTCATTTATCTTATTACACCAAACTG
Organism: Perissodus microlepis; assembly: GCF_051167445.1. Classification (NCBI taxonomy): domain Eukaryota; kingdom Metazoa; phylum Chordata; class Actinopteri; order Cichliformes; family Cichlidae; genus Perissodus; species Perissodus microlepis. The sequence goes on from NC_140478.1 coordinate 11,785,398, forward strand.
AATGTTTTGATACATTAGGACAGTATATTGTTCTTAGTCTACACTGGAGGAAAACCCCAATTATGCAAAAGGTTTGCATGAAAAAAAAAAAAAAAAAAAAATCAGTCATATGAAGCTTAATCTTGTCTGATCATTTGTTTGTCCTACAAACCCAACAGACATGTGCTAGAACACGAAAAACCACCTCAGCATGTTTCAAGTAAATAAACTGCTGAGTGTCGCCAATAAACAAAAAGCTGCACAAAATTCATGAAAGAATCACATGCAGGAAAAAATTCTGTTTATTTTGCTTCTAAAAATTTGGACAAAAAGACTTGAATGTATCAAGTCTCTTAAAGCCGTTTAAAACTATGCTAGGCAGTAATATTCACATTTTATTATCTTGTTAATATTTACTTTTCTGTGAATAAATATAAAAATTATTGCAAGCTATTTTTAATAGCTTTCTATACACTTTCTATACACCTTTTTTAGAAACCTTTATACAAGATATAAACCAGAAAAGCACTGACACAAGATCTGTGAATCATGGGGAAGTAACAGCTTAATGTGGACACCCTGAATCCTGATTAAAGCCCTAAAATTCGCTAAAAACAGAACAAGGACATCTGTAGCAATAACATTTTAAGTAAACCTACCAAAAAAAAAAAAAAATTACAACTTTTTAGTGTACTTAAACCATGACCTCAAGTTAGATAAGACCGAAAACTTCCACAAGTAAAAAACACATAAACACAAAACTACATAACATCGTCTCAGGCTTAATGAAGTGTACAGTGGAGCACTGCCCACTAGTGGTCAGAGGGATTTGGACCATCTTCAGGACACATTCCCAGAATAGTTCCCTATTGTTTTGAGCTGATGGGAATGCTGAGAGCAAAGGAAATTTTCAGATAATCTTTTAAAACAAAAGGTGGAAAAAATACATGTCCACCAAGAGGAAGGGGCCGCTAACGCTATATCTGCAGAGAGGAAGCGACGTCATACAGAGCCAAGTTTTAATGATGCGGCTGTCAGTTCTGTTTACCCCCCAAAAAACAACAAGCCAATTCTGTAGTGCTGACGTGAACAGTTATGCCTTATTCTGTACCATGAAATATATTGTTGTTGTTGTTATTATTATCAGTAGTAGTAGTAGTACAATGTTTTGACAGAGAGAAAGAGCTGGCATGTGCACATATGCAGACACTTTTTTTTTTTTTTTTTTTTTTTTTTTTTTAAACAAAGGTATCTTCACACTCACAAAAATTGCCAAGAGATTTTTTGCAGCCGGAGCTGCAAATCATTTCAACTTCAGTCAAATAAATTCACAATTGAAGTTTATCTGTTATACAAGTTCTGCAATTCTAGTTAATGGGAAACAGTACCAATGATTCATTCCTTTGAGGAAGGTAGCCGTGAACACAGCATGTCTTTACTGGTAATCCTTTTATGTTACCTTCCTATTTTTTGTTTCAGGTACTTTCAGGTAGCGAGCTGTTCACATCTTTTTGTGTGGGTATAACCACCTCATGTTTATATATTTTAAGTAAGGAGTACATGTATTGGTTTCAATGCAACCACAGAAACTGATCTCTCAATGCCAATGGCCCCACAGTGAGTGTGTTATCATCCTATATGGTGAATGTGGCTCAGCACAAATTTATTCTTGGCCTGTAATACAGTAGCTTTGTTTACATCTTACCTCATCTAATTTTACTTTACATTTAACACTTAATTAAAGACATACACACATGTTTTTTGTGTGTTTTAACAGACATTCCTCCGTTTCTTTTAGCAGACAACAGAACCGCTATGAAAGAGTGACACAAATGGGGCCCATTAAGATTCCAGTGGTAAGCTGCTTCCATTTATGAGCCTTTCCAAGCAGCAGACTACACTGCTAAACACTTGATTTTACTGTAACATAATCAACATACACAAGCTAACACTAATGGATGTGATGCCATTTAGACTAAATACATGTACTAAATTGTTCATTTAGATACAAGTTTACAACTAAGCAGGGCTAAAGACTTATTTTAACTTGTCAAGAAAAAAAACGAAGGACATGCCTTCATTAACTAACCTCAGTGATGGCGTCAGCCTCACAGCGGGCACACAGCCATTCATCTAGCTCTGCATCATCCCTGGAAATGCCATAGCAACCTAAAACAGAACCAGAAATAAACAAATTCAGACATTTCAAAGCTTAAAAGGGCAGAGATGCTAAAATCAACTTTTTGCTTATTCTTATTTTGCTTTTCTAAGTTAAATATTCTTAAACCATCAACTGTTAGCAGTGCAGAAGGTATTTAAAAAACCAAACTGAGGGCTACTGTTTGCAGCAAATTTTCCACTTTCATTACTCCCCATTTATGTTCTCTGTGAAGCAAATAACTCTAGCACATCATTCAGCAAAACCATTCACTTGAGACTTTGTGCAGCAGCTGCTAGAGGAACTGGCTGAATCGTTTTAAGCGTCAATGGGGTGTTTATGTATTCATCTTTGATGTGCCTGAATTATGGTTTATTAAAGTAGCTTAAGAAAAAAAGCAGCTGAGTGCTAGTTTCCTAAAGAAAAACAAACAGGTCTGGATGTACTAAATGTAATTAAGATTTAATTTAATAATCCCTCAGCCTTCTTCTAACTATTTTAATAGATGCATCAGAGAAAATGGGCTTACTTGTATGTACACGTACGCAGCACTGAGTGCAGCTCACCAGGCGGCTGGTACCATCCTCAGCTACATTAGGGTTAGACAGCTGCCCCTCCCCGCTGTCAGTAATCTTACTGGACTGGGTGTTAAAACACATTTCAGGGATCAGTGGTTTAGACCACTGTTGGCCCCCTGGACGGTTCACCAGTGTCACACTGGAACTCCCAGTATTGGATTCAGACTTAAAAGAGAAAAAGTTTAGAGGTTTGTTAGCATCATTGTTCTCCTCAAATTCTGATTAATCCAGTACTATGGTAACTGTAGGAAACATGCAGCATATTTATTGCAATCTTTATTTAAAGAGGTATATTAATATATCTAACACATTATATTATTTGCAAATGCATAGTTGCTCTTTCTACAACAGAAGCAAGGATATAATATAGATGAATACAAGACAAACCGATTTACTAATGTTTGCGACACACAGTTCACTGCTAACTGTGACAATACCTAACAGCAAAAAAACATGTCTTTTTTCCTCCTTGACATTTAAATGATCTGAGTGTGTCTGTGTTTAGAAAACAAGAACTTTTGTGAACCACTTGTAAAACTAACCACACCTACATAGATTACACATGGTTTTGTTAATTTAGGCCCTTAGTTCCTACCTGATGGTGAGTGTAGAAGAGCAGGCAGATAGAGCAGTAGGGAGCCTGTTGGCCCATGCGTTTGTTATATTCCCTCTCTGCAGCAGGGCTAAATGGCAGACACTGCCATAACTGGGTTAGTGGCTTTGCCCACTCCTCTTTCTCCTCTTGGATGACCTGCACATCTACATATAAATCTATGGATAACAGGTGTGGCATAAATGAAGGAAGGAGATGGTGAATCCATTATGTTTTAGGAAGAGAAGGTGAAGTGATAAAACAAAAACATTAACCACCTTAGTCTTATAAATTTACAAAACTTGAGTTCATTTATTAGCAGATATAGCAAGAAAAAGATATGGAAAAAAAATTAAAGCCTAAAACAAGACATAAAATCATTGTGGTAAACACAGTGCTTGGTAATCTGGCGAACTACACACCACACAATTACACAGAGGATCTAAAATACTACGTACCATCATCACTGTGTGCCTCCCTGAACAGAGGATGATGACGAGGCAGCTTACACAGCTGTGCTTCCTGCTGGTTCTTGACAGGCTTGCAGTACGACTGCTCGTCTGACACCTGCTGTAGAAAGAAGTGCATAGCAAGACATAACTAAAGGACACATAATGCATGTTGTAATAAACACATACAAAATTAATTTGCAGTGAGGTCTCCCTAGAATCAGGCATAATGGAAGCTCTGTACTGATATGCACACTTTTCCAGATAAAAATCTGATCCAACCGTGCCTTTAAGCTTCTGGTCTCAGGTATTAAATACTTACATGATGAATCTGAGGAATCACCTTCAGCTCATCGTGCACTGGTTTCATGACAGGAATGGTGTCTTTCAGGATGACAATGCCATTATCCACGAGGGGGGATTGGATATTCTGTAGTTTAAACAGCATGAATTACATTGAACATCTCAGATTTTAGAATAATGGCTATTAAAATTCAACACGCCAACGAGAGAGATTATAAAAAGACTATGATGTTAATAGAGATTAGTGTGCAAACATCATACACAGAAAGATGCACCAGTACAGAGCAACCAGACAGTCCTGTGGCTGTTTTGGACACTCACATGCGTATTACCAAAGCAAGCGCTTTTAGTGAAACCTAAGATTGTTCATCGCACGGTGAGACAATTTCCTTTTTGGATGTTAGTTTGTTAGCCTACAAATATACGCCCGTTCCCCATCACTTCCTAAATTTGTTAATCAATCTGGTGAATGTCTTAGAGTTAAGATGTGTGCCCTTCCGCTAGCTAACTTTTGTTCATGTAATAAAAATAAATTTTTACCAAAACTGCTATTAAATAAATCTAAACAATATCACAACATTGCATTGCATGCATCATCTGGTGATCAAGCTAGACCCAATTTCCACTACAATCAGGATTATCTGGAGAGCTTTTCTGAGTTATTTTACAACACTCAGATCCTGACAAATTATATTTAACTCATCTCAAAACAAACTGCAACAGTATGCCTGTGTTACGTGTACGTTATTGACATAACTTGCACATTTACATTGCTGCTTTTTTTAAATACCTTTTGCTCAACAATTTTTCATGCAGTGACACTCTGGGGTAGTTAAAATGTCCTGTTAGCCACATCTGTAAATAAGTGTTCATCAAGCTAATAGTGCCTGTAATTAATTACTTGCAAATAAGAAAAACAATAAATATTAGTGCTGTCAAAATTAACGCGTTAACGCAAATTAATCCGCCGTCACGGTCAACGTGATTAAAAATTTTTTAACGCAATTAACGCATCTGGAGTGCAGAATGACTCAAAATCCCTGAAATGTTTCTGTCAACGCAATTCGGGCAGTTTGATGAAGCATACGTTAGTCGGGGATGCTGGTAGGACTTTGGGTAGCGCGTCACCCAGCTTGCGAAAAACCACTCACGGAGCATCGGGGACTCAGTAAGTCTACCTCGGAAATATTAACTGACATAATTGCCAAGTGGACTGCAACAAAATGCATATGTATTAATATCGTTGAGAACACGCGCTTTACATAGCTTTAGTTCCTCGTTTCAAGGACTTGAAGTGCCTCACCAAGAGTGACAGAGTGGATAAATGTTTCAAATCAAATCAAAATGTATTTCTATAGCACATAATAATACAACAAAGTTGACCAAAGTGCTTCACAGTTAGTCAGAGCAATAGCATAAGAAAGGATAAAAAGAAACAGTTAAAAGGATAAAAAGAAACAGTTAAAAGAAACAATATGAACAATATGGGTAAAACAAACAAAAAAAAAAAACATAACTAGCTTGAATCAAAAGCCAGATTAAAATAATAAGTTTTAAGACGCAATTTAAAAGACTGGATGACTCGGAGGAACGAATAAAAGGAGGGAGGCTATTCCAGAATCTGGGAGCTACGACAGCAAAGGCCCGATCACCTCTGGACTTCAGACGAGACCTCGGTTGCATCAGGAGCTTTTGATTGGAAGATCTAAGTGTCTTATTAGGGATATACAAATGGAGGAGTTTGCATAGATAGCTGGGAGCCAAATTGTTTAAAATTGTAAAGGTAAGCAAGAGAATTTTGAAATTGATACGATATTCAACAAGGAGCCAGTGTAGGTTGGCTAAAACCGGTGTGATGTGGGCATAATTTCTAGTACCAGTTAAGAGATGCGCAGCTGCGTTTTGAACTAACTGGAGCCGGTGAATAGAGGAAGATGGGAGGTCCGAGTACAGGGAATTACAGTAGTCTAATTTGGAAGTGATAAGAGTGTGAATGAGCTTTTCAAGGTCTTTCAAAGGGAGTTATGGCTTTGCTTTAGATATCTGACGCAGCTGGTAGAAACTGTTTTTTACCACAGAGGAGATCTGTTTCTCAAGTTTAAAAAAGCTGTGCAGGAAAACACCAAAGTTTATAACAGTGAGCGAGAGATGGCTGGCAAGGCGCCCTAAGGCATCAGTTAGTTGTTCCAGTGGGGTGCGATTATCAAAAAATATAACTTCTGTCTTATCCTCGTTCAATGTTTACAGAGGTTTTTGTGAACATAAATGTTCAAGATGTTCAATAAACATTTTAAGTGCGTATATTTTCCGTTTTTTCTCGAGTCTGTTTGCTCATGCAAAATGAAATGCGATTAATATAAAATGAAAATGGATGATATTTAATCGTGATTAATCAAAATTAATCCACAGAAATCCTGTGATGAATCTGATTAAACATTGTAATTGTTTGACAGAACTAATATATATTATATATTAGTGTATACTTACCAATTAGTATATAGGTTTTTTTAAAAAGTTGTATTTCACAGGAGAGAACCTGTGCTAAAAGATTGAAGAAAACTATTCAAATTCTCTTTGAATTTGAGTACACATTATTTGTATTTATTCGCCATTTACTTTATTATATTGCATAAATGTCAGTTACAAGCTTAAATATAAAGTTGAAAAAATGTAATTGCAACCAGGCTAGCGATCAACTAACTGCAATTAATTACAGAAAAATGTGAGATTAATTAGTTAATTTTTTTTAATCTATTGACAGCACTAATAAATATGTTTTTCTTATTAGTTTGTTTGGCGTTTATGAACAGCCATTTTTGCCATATGACTATATACAGTACTACAGTGAAGATACATGTCTGTGTTTTTATATGAGTGAACAAGCAGAGAAGGCCTGAAGAGGAAGAAAAATAAATAAATTAAAAGAAATCAGCCATAGCGCAGATTTTTGCCTGTCAGTTTAATATAATCTGAGGCAGGACCTGCACTAATCCATGAATCATCATTTCTCATGCTGGGGTTAGTCTACTCAGAGGGAAACTTATGTTTTGAGTTGTCACATCTGCTTTCTAGGAACAGGCGTCAGTACTAGAAAGCAAAGATGTGATTAAAAGCTGCTTTGGCCAGCCTGCTGGTACCTGCAGAGATAACAACGCATGCACTGTGGCCAGTGTTCAAACATGCATACAACACAACACTGACAAAATGAACAAATATAACAACTAACATCTTTCTCCCATTACATCTTTAATGTAATTGTCTATTATAAAAACATTTTTTGTAATTTTTATAATAAAGAAATATAAAAACAAAGTCAAACCTTTCTCTTGTTACTCTTGGGAGCCTCAGTTTCCACTTTGTTCACATCTTGTGGCTGTGTGTGAACCAGCGGGGAAGCAGGCTTGCTTATGGGCTCAACTTGAGGCTTCTCGACTTCAGCCAGAGCTTCGACAGGCACGGACGTTTTGGGTTCATGTTCTTCTTTCTCCGTCACCACAATATTTTGTGCTTCTTGTTCATTCTGTGCTACTTTGGTCATAGTGATTTCAAATTGAGGCCGTGCCTTCATTTGCTCACAGTGCAGCGCCTGAGATGAAGATGGAACCGGCGTTAAGGTTTTGTGCTGGAGATGGCGGGCCTGGTGCTCTCTGGCATAGCTGTGCACATGTAGCTGTGTGGTGGGTTGCCGCTGCGTCTCTTGACTGTAGCTCTGCACCTGAAGAATATCTTTAGGACTCAGAGTCCTGTGGAATAGCAGACTGGCAACACCCATTTTGCGGGCAGGCTGAGTTCCAACTTCTGTCCACATAGAGGCTGCTGAGACTGAGAGATGCCCGTTTCTGGACCTGGACTGAGATGAGATTGCAGGTGCACGAGTCTTGGTATAATGAGGAGGGCAGCCACTGTCACCTTTACTTTGGGACAGGCCCCTGTGAAATGGATCCATTAGCGTGAGCTTGGTTGGAGTGACAACCAACTTTGGTGGGCCTGTAAATTAAATGAAACAGAAAATAAGTTTTGCTACACTGTTTAACTCCACCATCACACAGTAATTGTTATTGGACTCTTGGTTGCCATACAGGAATCAGTGAGACGATATTAATACCTTTATTTCTTTTGCCATCTTGTGCCACAGCCCGTGGAGGTATAAGACTGAGTCTAGGACGCTTTCCATACTGCTCTTCATCGTCTTCATCTTCAACCTGAGGCACAACTTCTTCAGGCACTTCCAGACACACCCGGTGTCTTTTGGTCTCTATTCTTTGTTTAGTGCTGAGATTCAACAAAACAGATGTGGGATTTGTTCAATTCAATTCAATTCAATTTTATTTATATAGCGCCAAATCACAACAAAAGTCGCCTCAAGGCGCTTCATAGATACAGAGAAAAACCCAACAATCATATGACCCCCTATGAGCAAGCACTTTGGCGACAGTGGGAAGGAAAAACTCCCTTTTAACAGGAAGAAACCTCCGGCAGAACCAGGCTCAGGGAGGGGCGGCCATCTGCTGCGACCGGTTGGGGTGAGAGAAGGAAGACAGGATAAAAGACATGCTGTGGAAGAGAGACAGAGGTTAATAACAGATATGATTCAATGCAGAGAGGTCTATTAATACATAGTGAGTGAGAAAGGTGACTGGAAAGGAAAAACTCAATGCATCATGGGAATCCCCCGGCAGCCTACGTCTATTGCAGCATAACTAAGGGAGGATTCAGGGTCACCTGGTCCAGCCCTAACTATATGCTTTAGCAAAAAGGAAAGTTTTAAGCCTAATCTTAAAAGTAGAGATAGTTTCTGTCTCCCGAATCCAAACTGGAAGCTGGTTCCACAGAAGAGGGGCCTGAAAACTAAAGGCTCTGCCTCCCATTCTACTTTTAAATACTCTAGGAACAACAAGTAGGCCTGCAGAGCGAGAGCGAAGTGCTCTAATAGGGTGATATGGTACTACAAGGTCATTAAGATAAGATGGGGCCTGATTATTTAAGACCTTGTATGTGAGGAGCAGGATTTTGAATTCAATTCTGGACTTAACAGGAAGCCAATGAAGGGAAGCCAAAACAGGAGAAATATGCTCTCTCCTTCTAGTCCCTGTCAGTACTCTTGCTGCAGCATTTTGGATTAGCTGAAGGCTTTTCAGTGAGTTTTTTGGACATCCTGATAATAATGAATTACAGTAGTCCAGCCTGGAAGTAATAAATGCATGAACTAGTTTTTCAGCGTCACTCTGAGACAGGATATTTCTAATTTTAGAGATGTTGCGCAAATGGAAGAAAGCAGTCTTACATATTTGTTTAATATGTGCGTTGAAGGACATGTCCTGGTCAAAAATGACTCCAAGGTTCCTCACAGCGTTACTGGAGGCCAAGGTAATGCCATCCAGAGGAAGAATCTGGTTAGATACCATATTTCTAAGATTTTCAGGGCCGAGTACAATAACCTCAGTTTTATCTGAATTAAGAAGCAGAAAGTTAGCGGCCATCCAGGTCTTTATGTCTTTAAGACATTCCTGCAGTTTAACTAATTGGTGTGTGTTATCTGGCTTCATGGACAGATAGAGCTGGGTGTCATCTGCATAGCAGTGAAAATGTATGCTATGTCTTCTAATGATGCTGCCTAAGGGAAGCATGTATAATGTAAACAGAATTGGCCCCAGCACTGAACCCTGTGGAACTCCATAATTAACCTCAGTGTGTGAAGAGGACTCTCCATTTACATGCACAAATTGGAGTCTATTAGATAGATATGATACAAACCACTGCAGTGCAGTACCTGTAATACCTACAGCATGTTCTAATCGCTCTAATAGGATATTATGGTCAACAGTATCGAACGCTGCACTGAGGTCTAGCAGGACAAGCACAGAGATGAGTCCACTGTCAGAGGCCATAAGAAGATCATTTGTAACCTTCACTAAAGCTGTTTCTGTGCTGTGATGAGCTCTGAAACCTGACTGAAACTCTTCAAATAAACCATTCCTCTGCAGATGATCTGTTAGCTGTTTGACAACTACTCTTTCAAGGATTTTTGATATGAAAGGAAGGTTGGAGATTGGCCTATAATTAGCTAAGACTGCTGGGTCTAAAGATGGCTTTTTGAGTAAAGGTTTAACTACAGCCAGCTTGAAGGCCTGTGGTACATAGCCGATTATTAGAGATAGGTTGATCATATTTAAGATCGAAGAATTAATTAATGGCAGGACTTCTTTGAGCAGTTTTGTAGGAATGGGGTCTAAAAGACACGTTGATGGTTTGGAGGAAGTAATTATTGAAGTTAACTCAGAAAGATCAATTGGAGAAAAAGAGTCTAACTTAACATCAATGGTACTAAGAGTAGCTGTAGATAATATTACATCTGTGGGATGATTACTGGTAATTTTTTCTCTAATGATAAAAATTTTATTTGTGAAGAAGTTCATGAAGTCATTACTAGTTAACGTTAAAGGGATGGTTGGCTCAACAGAGCTCTGACTGTTTGTCAGCCTGGCTACAGTGCTGAAGAGAAACCTGGGGTTGTTCTTATTTTCTTCAATCAGTGACGAATAGTAAGATGTTCTGGCTTTGCGGAGGGCTTTCTTATAAAGCAACAAACTATTTCTCCAGGCTAAATGATGATCCTCTAAATTTGTGACACGCCATTTCCTCTCCAGCTTATGAGTCATCTGCTTTAGGCTACGCGTTTGAGAATTATACCACGGAGTCAGGTACTTCTGATTTGAGGCCTTAGTTTTCACAGGAGCTACAGTATCCAGAGTCATAAATGTTCAGTTTCTATGCCATATGTTAAAACAAGATCTAGAGTGTGATTAAAGTGGTGGGTGGGTTCTTTTACATTTTGAGAGAAGCCGATTGAGTCTAATAACAGACTAAATGCCATGTTGAGGCTGTCATTTTTAGCATCTACATGGATGTTAAAATCACCCACAATAATTATTTTATCTGAGCTCAGAACTAAATTAGATATAAAGTCTGAGAAATCAGACAGAAACTCTGTGTAAGGCCCAGGTGGACGATAGATGATAACAAGTAAGACTGGTTTCTGAGTTTCACAGCTGGGGTGGACAATGTTAAGCATCAGGCTTTCAAATGAATTAAAAGTCTGTCTTGGTCTTTCATTAATTAATAGGCTGGTGTGAAAAATTGCTGCCACACCGCCCCCTCGGCCTGTGCTTCGAGGTTTCTGGTAGTTAGAATGACTCGGGGGTGTTGATTCATTTAAACTAACATAATCATCCTGCTGCAACCAGGTTTCTGTAAGGCAGAGTAAATCAATTTGTTGATCAATTATTAAGTCATGTACTAACAGAGACTTGGAGGAGAGAGACCTAATATTTAATAATCCACATTTCACTGTTTTACTCTTTGGTTCAGATGTGGATACTGTATTGTTCTTTCTTTTTGATTGTTTAAGTTGTTTGTTGCTGGTTTTTAGTTTGTTTTTTGTCTTTTTGGAAGCTGACACAGTCTCTATGGAGATGGGTTTTTGGGGGGGTAGCAGGAGGAGAGAAGCTGCAGAGAGGCGTGTAAGACTGCAACTCTGCTTCCTGGTCCCAACTCTGGATAGTCATATTTTGGGGGGTTTAATAAATTTGTCCATATTTCTAGAAATGAGAGCTGCTCCATCCAAAGTGGGATGGATGCCGTCTCTCCTAACAAGACCAGGTTTCCTCCAGAAGGTTTGCCAATTATCTATGAAGCCCACATCGTTTCTGGGACACCACTCAGACAGCCAGCAATTTAAGGAGAACATGCGGCTAAACATGTCACTCCTGGTCTGATTGGGGAGGGGACCAGAGAAAACTACAGAGTCCGACATTGTTTTAGCAAAGTTGCACATCGATTCAATATTGATTTTAGTGACCTCCGATTGGCGTAACCGGGTGTCATTACTGCCGACGTGAATTATGATTTTACTGAATTTACGTTTACCCTTAGCCAGCAGTTTTAAATTTCCTTCAATGTCGCCTGCTCTGGCCCCTGGAAGACAATTGACTATGGTTGCCGGTGTCTCTAGCTTCACATGTCTGAGAACAGAATCACCAATTACCAGAGTTTGACCCCCGGCGGGTGTGTCACCGAGTGGGGAAAAACGGTTAGACACATGAACGGGTTGGTGGTGTACCTGGGGCTTCTGTTTAGGACTATGCTTCCTCCTCACCGTGACCCAGCCGCCCTCTTTCCCCAGCTGCTTGGGGTCTGCCGGGGAACAGCTAGCGGGGCCTACGCTATCTTCGGCTGCACCAGCTACAGGGGCCTGGCTAGCTACGGGTGAATGAAGGGTGCGAAGCCGAGTCTCCAATTCAGTAATCCTGGCCTCCAGAGCTGCAAATATGCTACATTTGTTACAGATATCATTACTGCTAAAGGAGGCCGAGGAGTAACTAAACATCTGACACAATGAGCAAGAAAGTGCAAGAGGGACAGGTGAAGTAGCCATGGTGCTAACGAGTCGGCTACGAGCTAAGCTAAGCTAGCGAAACAGTACAGAGACAGTGAGTGAATACTTTGGCTATAAATTAGGTAGTGAGTACACAGAAAGTGTGCTTCGGATGAAGCACGTGAAGATTATACTATGAAAGAAGAATGTATTTAAAAGTTGTTAATTAAATTGCTAAGCAATAAGCTACTCAGAAACACCACTGTGTTTGAGCAGGAACAGGAAGTGATACTCTACCGCAGAGCGAGCGAACACCAAGTGACAGCGCCACCAAGAGATTTGTGAATACTATATCAGATTTGCCCAGTTTCATCAATGTTTTTCTACCATTTAATGTGAAGTAATGTGAAGATGTATTCTAAACATATGTTGTAAAAAACAAGATACCTATTAATACATCAGTGAGATTAATCCATGAACACCATATGTAACAGTAAAACACGTGAAGAACATGCAGAATGAATACTTTTGATACCTTAAGGTAAATTTGCTAATAAAGCACACTTGTGAAGTACTTAATTGCTACTGTTACAAAAGGGGAAAGGAACTAAATATCTTAATATTCTGCTAAAGCTGGTTTTATGGTCCCACAATAGGTGGCACCCCCGCTGTCAGCTCAACTCCAGCGGCTGCCCATCTTCTTACAGTGTGCACTGTTGCCAAACAGAGGCAGTGTACAAAGTATGTATTAGAACCAGTCTATGAACCACTCTTGCTTGTACTCTTATAGCCAGCAGTGGACAAGAGTAAAGTTATGACATACAATGAGATAAAGTGAAACCACGTGTAAAAATACTGGCAGCAGCCACTGGTACCCCTAAGCCCCCCCATAGCTACAGCCATGGTATCAATTCCAAAATTCTATGTCGCATTGTTCTCAAGCTATCATATGACGAGTTTGAACCCAAAGGTCAGAGGTCACATGGTATCAATTTCAAAATTCTATGTCGCATTGTTCTCAAGCTATCACATGACGAGTTTGAACTCAAAGGTCAGAGGTCACATGGTATCAATTTCAAAATTCTGTCGCATTGTTCTCAAGCTATCACATGACGAGTTTGAACCCAAAGGTCAGAGGTCACTGAGACCAAAACTCGTCCAAGATTGTTAGTAGATACACCTATAATGTCAATTTGATGCTCGTTGTCTTCATAGAGGAAAAGTTCATTTTCACGAGGAGATTCATTTGTACAGTAAATGGCCCACCTCTTCCACTGTCCGTCCTCCCCACAGCTCTTGATGGAGCTAGTCTCACTGCTGCTGGTGATGTCATTAAATGACTCATCCAAGAACTCCTTAGCTTCTGGGGTGGGTCGTGAATGGTCAATGGGCACCAGGTCTCGGCCTTCCAGCCACTGTTCGTAGCGATCTGGCTGGTATTTTTTCACAAAGACATCCATGGAAATCTTCACCATGTCTCTACGGCATGAGCACTAAAAGGGAAAAATGCATACACAGACTCTCTTTTAAGTAATAATAAAACGTATTTCTTTCCACTAAGATAAGAATCAAATTGGTTCTCCGACACTGAATGACTCTCCTCACCAAAACTGCCTGCTTGCCATATTCAATCCATCTCTCTGTAGCAAAGTTGGTGGACTCTGCACAGTTGAAGCCGTGGTTGAAACCAGCATGATAGGAATAGGGGAAAGTGATCATGAACTCCCCAGCCTCCTGAGTAATCTAATGAACAGATAATAAAACAATAAGCAAGTGCAGTTCTTGCACTTAGCCTGTGTTGTGGCTAAAAATACAATAAATTGTTACAAAAAAGTTACCCTTTCAAATGGAATGCTGTATTTCTTTAGTACAAAAGGAGAGATCAGTGTCATCTTGTGCCTTAGAAAGGCATCACAATTCTGAGCGCTATTGGGAAAGAAGCCTAGAAGGAAAGAGATCAAATCTCTTGTGAAATATGAAATATTACAGTACAAGAATCCATGACTGTGATGTATTCATTGTATAGCTATATAACACATATCTACAGAAAATATCCTACTGGCCACCTACCTTGAGCCAGACGCTCAAATCTTTTCCCATGCTCTGGAGGAATACAATACCTGCAGACAGTCAAATGCTGAAAATTACTTTGTGCATGTATCCATCTGCCCTAGATCTTTTCAGCCTGGTTTCTATGCACAAGTTAAGTTGAATGCTTTCTTTCGTTTTAACACTGTGTACACACATAACAGTTAACTGCTTTTTTTGCCTCTTCTTTAACACCTTGAGAGACGAAACTGTCTAATGTAAATGAAAACCATCAAAGGCCTCAGCAGCCACGCATGAAACAGCACTCATGCCCAACCCGCAACCCCCAAGTTTCAAGCAGACATGAGAAACCACTATTTAAAAAAAAAACAGAACAACAACAACAAAAATAACACTTTGTGCAAGTTACCATTAGATAAAACAAATTACAGTTGTAAATCAATTAACTAACTAGCATGCATCTTTACCATGATTTAGGTTCTCCAAAGTGCAAATAATTGATACTGTAGAGGTCCATGTCCTCTGTGTGCCATGGAAAGGTGGTCTTCCACATGCCAAAATACAAGTAGGGTGTATTAACACCCTCAATAGTGATGCCATTGTCACGCTCCACAGTATCCAAAATGGTGTCCAGATGGCAAATATTCCACTCCCTGACATCCTACCGGTAAACAGAAAAGGAAACAAGATATTTTTTTAAAATGAGACTCAGAAACAGAATCAGTCAGTACAGTATGATCAGTGATGTCATCAGCTTGTGTGCCGGGTGAAATAATGCTAACTCACTGGATCATACAATGTTCCATTAACATCTGCCCCATATAAAGGAGCATTAAAGGTCACGTTCTTCCAGTACTTCCTTTCCAGCTCCTCAAAGTTATCATAATGTGGACTACAGTACCTGTAAAAGAAGAAAAAGAAAAAAAAAACCAGTTTATTATCATTGACCCCGTACACAGATTTAAAGCATGAAAATATTGAATATGTTAGTATTAGTACTCAAGACACATCAGAAAATAAAAATCTTCAACCTCTTTAATTTTGCGCTTCTCACCTGTTGCTGTTGGCAACCCTGCGAAACTCTCTCACCGTCATGGATCTCCTCTGTATGTTGTACTGCGTGAAGAGACCTGACACACCTGTCACAACCTGCTGAATGGGTGCAGGTATCACCAAGTCATCTATGTCATCATAAGAATGTCTGGGCTTCCATTCTTTTGGTGGGACAATCTTGGAAGAAGACATTAGACAGTGAAGCTTTGAAAATGGCTAGATAAAAATATCAAATAATGGCCCAAGTGTTAACATATTATGTGTTAGCACTTACTTTAGCCAGGCCTGCTTTATGTGCTCCCTTCGACTCCATATATGCAACATAGCGCCTGAAATCCTTGAATTCCTCAGCAGTGGGATAAAATGTCATAATCCCTTTGGAAGCGTCCGAAGCCATTTCCAAAACTTGATGGCTGCGCCTGCAAATGTAAATGGTCAAAGTATTTTGTGGCATGCAAAACAAATTTGCATGCAAAAGGAAACACATTTAAGTGGAACTTACATGTCGCTCTTCACACATAAAGAGTAAACAAATAATTTTTTTTTTTTCAACGTAAAGTAAGGTACTGTGCAAAAGTCTTGAGCCACAGCTTTTATATAATATTTTTTTTTGCTAGGAAAATGAGAAAGATCTGCAAACATACATGGAAATACAGTAGAAGACAAAAAGAGTCTGACAGTCAATATTTGACCACCTTTATCCATCAACACAGCCTGAACTCTCTTAGCCAAGTCTTCTTATAATTTCTTTATATTTATATAATGTCTTCATTGTTATTCTCTTGTGACTCAGCCTTGGGCTGGTTCTTATATAGCGCTTTTCTACTCTGAGCACTCAGTGCTTTACACAACTTGCCTCATTCACCCAGTCACACAAGCACTTCTATGTTTTTTTGATGATGATTTGAGCTAAAACTTTCAAAAAACAATTTCTACTCGATAAAACCTGTTGACACTGATTTTCAGACCAGTTCTTGGCTAGTCTGGCATACCTCAGCCTTTCCTCCCCATTCCTCTTCCTTAAGAATGGCTTCTTCACAGCCATCGTTCATTGAGACCATTTCTGATAAGGCTTCAGTGAAAAATAGATGGATCTACTTAAGGGATATGACTTTTGAGATAGTGTTCATCTGTGTAGATTGTTTTTTTTTTCTTTTGGGTCTGCCACTTCTTCAGTCCTCCAGTGTTCATACACACTATAGACCACACTAAGATATACGTAGATATAACATAGATATAAGTAAGCTTGTTGGTGTGAAAATACTGTAATATACATGTCAATCTGTGCTACATTTAGGCTTTTTTATGGATTCACCAAAACAAATAGAGCTCGAAAATTTGACGTCAAAACCGCAAAGGATTGTAGGTACGAGTGGCAAGTGGTACTAGTGCACGCAGGCTTTCACAAGAAAACAGTCACACAGTGATAAAAAGAAGCACAAAGAATGGCAAGAAGCTGTTGCATTATTAACTGCAATACCTGGTCCCATGACAGCCACGGGAAGCCGATGGGTAAAAAGATCGGTTTTTATCGGATTCCGCCGTGGAAGAAAAATTGTTCAAGCCATGTTTCCGAAGTAACAAAGAGCCGACGGATGGCCTGGATTGCAGTGATTCGAAGACCAAATATAACGTTCCAGAACACTCCAGCTCACATGTTAGTCTGCTCCAAGCATTTCCACAAAGGTTAGTCTTTTGTTGTAGTTATTACATAATTTATCATAACATAATTGTTGATGTAGGTTACAAATAAGTCTTATATTGATTTGAATTGAATTCGCTGCGCTGTGCTGCTTTGTTTGCTGTTGCTTTGCGGGCTAATGTTTGCTGTCTTGTGTTTTGTAGGAAAACCAGCCTACAAAATGCTGAAATGCAATCCAAACTGGGCACCTTCTATCAACATGGTTCATACCGAGTTTAAAGCTGCTACCACAGCGAGATTTGATCGGTTAAGAGGGAGCGCGAGATCAAAACAGCCACGAAAAGTCCTGCATATATGTGCCCAAGTGTTGTATTGAAGCAATCAAGTGGTTCAAGGTTCAAAGTTACCTTGAACCTTGTATTGAAGCAATCAAGTGATGAATAACTGTTTTGCAATATGTTGATTTGTTTCTCACTGAAGTAGCTAATAAAGCACAATGGAATACAGTTTTGCCTCCTTCCTGTAGGATTCTATAATAGAATGAAACAATGATGCCAGTTATAAATAAAGACAATAAATTGAATGAATTATGAAACACTTATTTTATTTCTATTGGAAACCCTTTCTCTCCTTTGATTTTTTTCCTCGTACTTTTTTGGTTTTTTTGCCCTTTTCGTCAAGTCTGTCTTTGTACGGACCTGCCGTGTTCTCCTTCGTTTTGTACATAACTGTTTTTGGGGCAAATAAAATGCAAGTAGGGATTAAAACCGCAGAATTAATGATTACCGGTGCTGGAAATGCTAGCGCTTAATGCAGTGTTTTGATTTTGCTGCCACACGTATCTACAACGCAATGCGCGAAAGTCACGTGGTCTGTCGAGCTCTATTGGAACAAATTACTGACTTAACAAATCAAATCCTCTGAAAATGTGCAGGTAAAAGAACTGGACTGAAAATAAGTGAAAAAGCAGCCAATGTCTAAAGAAAAACTATGAAAGACCTTCAGAAAACCGTCAGAAATTATTGCTTGAGACCAATTTAAAAATGACAAGAAAGTCTGGCTCGTTGGAAGCGAAATATATAGAAACAAGTAGTGGCTCAAGACTTATGCACAGTATTTGATTTATATTTATGATTTTATTGATATTATTCATAGTGCAACTCAACTAAATCTTTACGCTGCAGTAAGCAGCCGTCAAAATATAGTGTTATAAATACTAGTGGTTTCAGTTGTTGTGCCAAAAACTGATTTCCAATGTTTCTGTGTATTTTTTATGTGTAATATCTTTATGTATGTTCGTAAACAGACTTCGGTGAACAGGGTTTACAAAGGGGTTGCATATAGAATTAAAAAATTATCTGTTTTTCAAGTATCTTTACAATTCTGTGTTATTGTACTTACATTATAACCAATCCGGTCCTTTATCCCCACTTAAAATATTTTTACAGAACTATTGTAATATTTGCTGGCATTTCTGCTGTGCTGTTGGCCAGCTTACTCTTACAAAAGACATTTTTAATGTTAATGACATTTTTAACTGCATAAATAAAGGTTATATAAAAGTCACTGCCAAAAACTGATTGCGGCTTCTACCTTGTTACACGAATGTTGTTTGTGGCTCAAGATGACTTTATGTCATCCATAAGGGATGCATTTGACATATGTTTACCATATTACAGCCCAACAAGTTACTTATAGCAGTTTAAATATGAGCAATCAGTTTTTGGCAAATACCGGAAATCAGTTTTTGGCAGACAATCACTTTTTGCCACAAAACCGTCAAGACCGTCACAGCGCCTCAGTACTCAATACGTCCTGTAGTGGGCGCACACCACGTACACGTTTACCATTGAATTAAAACGCTCCCACGGTCTTGCACAGAAAACATAACCTTATTTAATACGAATGTGTCCTTAAATGTCCTTGTTGTCTGTTCGCACTTGCACACTTGTAAGTTTCAGCATTGCATTAACGTGGAACAAGCTAGCCTGTTAAGTACTGTGACCGCCCCCGAAAAACCTGCGGCCATTTATCCGTCTCTTTAATTCGGACTCGCAGATGAAGTCCACGAAACAAATATTTGCTCATTTACAAACTTTCTAAACAAACAGGAAACGATTCATGTAACGGCACTTAATGTTAGCATTAGCCACTATGATAGCATAGCACTGGTGTCCGATTTAGCTCTGGTGACGTAGCAACACTGCAAACTAGGACATAGTACTGAAAGTGAACTGTGTGACTAAACCTTAATTCCAAAGTGACAGGCAGCAGATTCGAGAAGGCTTGCGTTAACTAACCTAACCTTAGTTCACGTTAACACCGACATGGGTTGAGACTATGCTCCGTATTACAATTTCAACCAACGCTAGTATACACTATCCAGCGAATTCGTATAGTGTCCTCTTTGCAAACTTGCACAGCGGTAGCTTGAGTTCTTACATCACAGGTATATAAAATTATTCCAAAAAGCATCGTTTGAAATGACTATTCGGGTTGAATTACACAGACAACACTAAAAGTGAAACTATCATTTGTCAAGTCAATGATGTTTTGTCAGGAAATAGACTGCACCCTGAAAGGGCTAGCATCGCCCTCTACATATTAGCATCGTAAGTTCAGAAGTTTACATTCTACGACGAAGACAGCTCGACATGCACGTACCTACCACCGCTGCTTAATTCTCTCAGAAGCAGTCCCTCGC
This sequence comes from Perissodus microlepis, assembly GCF_051167445.1. Taxonomy (NCBI): domain Eukaryota; kingdom Metazoa; phylum Chordata; class Actinopteri; order Cichliformes; family Cichlidae; genus Perissodus; species Perissodus microlepis. Next base: position 11,805,279 of record NC_140478.1, read on the forward strand.
GTTGTTGATATCGTCGTAATCAATACAAGCGGCCACCTGGAACATAACAGACAAAATACAGCTTGCTAACTAAGCCCCCTGTGAGTAGACCAGTATCCTCCATTACCAGCTCTACGCATGTACACGCTCCTCGGATTTTGTTTACCACAACACGCATGGGAGACGCTTAGCCAATCATAAAGCCACTCTGAGTCACGTCATAAGACCGCAAAAACTGTCTTTCTGTAACCATAAGATTTGATTTGACTGTATCGGTCAAGGGAATAGTTCACTTTTTACCTATAAACGATGGATATCATTATATTTAATTTTTTAACACATGTTGCTAAGATGTTCATATTACAGTTTTTATTCTTTAAAGTTTCAGCTCAAGATAATATAGAAAAGGGTATTCATTCAGTAGGTTATAGAAAGTTTTGTTAAAGGGGTCCAGCTCTTCAAATGCAGGTAGACAGATTTCTGCAGTATCCACAAACATGCTAAACATACAATAAATGCTAATAAAAGCACTAATACATAAATACTACTAATAAATACACATTTATTACGACAGAAAACTATACAGTAACCTGGTGAACAGTGTACAAGAGTGCATTACAGTACAGAACAGTGGAGAAAGTTCCACACTGACCTCTGGACAGCAAGGACAGGGCCAGTTGCAACATCTGATGATCAGAGGTATTTCCAGTGAAACATTTTAATGTTTTTCTCTGCAATTTAAATCCTATAGTCAACGACAATACAGCAAAGACATCATACGAAGTGCTGAAATTTTTTTTTAGTGTCAGCCGTCTATTTCACAAGTTGAAATGGCAGCAAACAAAAGCTGAATAGGTTAAAAAAAAAGTTTTAAAATAATGTTCCTCAATTAAACAACAGCAACTCAGAGAAACAGGACATGGCCTCACCTTATTTAAACTCAAGTGAGTTCCTTTCTAATGTTAGAAAATTGCCACTTTTTGCAGTAGATAGTAACTCAAAAGTTACATTCAGACTGTATCATCTGTTTAGTTTAGTGTCTCCTTTTTTAGGGAGTCGAAATTGTAAATGCCGTGGTTGACTGAGCTTTCTTTTGTATCACCCTGACAGGATTAACATGTTTTCACACCATCTCAGTGGGGAGTGCTTACGCTTCCTGAAGTGGGAAAACCCCCATACTTTTGTTCTGAATTAGAACATGCCTGCTGTCTTGTATAGAAAGCATAAAATTGCATGATGTAAAAATGTGTAATAAAATCCTTTACAGCTGCTTAACAGACAATGCTGCAGGACAAGCTAGCCTGAAAGATTCGGGGAATGGCTCTAACTGCACCCAAATTAACTATCTATGTAATTCTGCCCCACTGTTCCATCTCAGCCAGCAAGTACCTGCATATTTGCAGAAATAAAAGACAAGACCATATGGTGAAAATAACTGGTGTATAACCTAACTGGTTATGTGCAGAGCAGCCCAGAGAGGCTGTGTCTCTCAGAAAAAAAGATGGAGAAAGTTTTCAGAATATTATCAGAATATTTGGTGCAGAAAACTAGTTTATGTTTGATTTTTTTTGTGCTGTTGTTGTTTTGTTTTTTTAGTGAATCAGAGTTGTAAATGCAGTATCTGAATAGCTCAGAATTCAAGACTGCTGCCGTTATCCAGCTGGAGCTGGCACCTACCCTGCTTTGATCTCTCAGTGATGCAAATCAGCTCATCCAGAAAACTGTTCCTAACCTATGCAAATAGGAAATAAAAGGAAGCGACTGCCTTTTCTTCCTAATTCAAATAGTTTTTCCTGCTCTTGTAGCAAATGAGTTGCATAAAGCTTCACCCCATTCAGATAAAGCAGTTGAGCCAAGGAGGCGCAAGTAAATTTGATACGATTAACTGGCAAAAAAAGAAGAAGCTGAGACCCAGTGTATGAAATTTTGCTAAATTAAAGAATGTTTTTGCTTGAAAAATAGAAAATAATTTTTTCATTTTGATGCCAGTCTGCAGTCTGCAGTTTCACAAAAGTGACAGAAACACCAGAGGAGCAACAAAACATTTTAAAATAAGATTTTATCATGACTGCTTATAAAAAGTGCTATCCAGAGACAAGAAATGCATTTCTATGGTCATTTAAGAAAAAGAATAGGATTGAGCTAATATGTGTCCATTCAGTATGTTGCCTTAGGAATATTTGCAGGCCCCTATTTAATAAACTTGATGAAAAAAATAGAATTGCCCACTTCAGTTTTCAAATTTGTAATGAATCCTTATAGGACAAGTTTGTAATTGAGCAAAGTAGAAAGGTTGAAAAGATTAAAAAAAGTACAGTAGAGGTGGATGAGTTTAAATTCCTGGCGTCAACAATTCAAAGTGATGGACAGTGGCAAAGAGAAATGAAGAAGAGGGTGCAGGCAGGGTGGAGACGAGTTTAGGAGTCATTTGAGACAAAAGGATAACAGCAAGAGCTAAAAAGGCGGTTTGCAAGGTCGTGTGGAGGAAATGCAGAAGGTTTGGTGTGACAGAGGAGGATACTAAGCAGAGGGTGAGGTGTAGTCAGTTGTTCAGTGACCCCTAAAGGGCGCCGCAGGAAAAAGAAGAAGAAGAAGATGAGAAGGAAGAATCATATCCAGCACTCAACAGAGAAAACAAACATCTTTTAACTGGGAACATCTGATTTATTTCATGCCAGGAAAGGCACATTCATACACTGAATTCAATTGTTTTAATAGGCTATATAATGTTATATGCATCTACATTCAGGCAGTGCATATAATATGATTCCCTTGAATAAATGCCACAATAACATTAACATATTTTGTTAACCACAAAAAGATATAGCACATATGAGCACTGACAATTTATATATGCACACTTTTAGCATAAGGAGAAGTACATGTGCACCCTGTAGTCCATACAGTTTTACTGACCTTTTACACCAAAAGAGACATACAGTACTTTGCATCAGCAGCACTTGTTGGTTTTTATAAAGTCCATAGAGAATATATAATGTTTTAGAGCCGGTTCCATTTATTCCCAAACTATTTCTGTTCATTTGTTCCTGTTGCATATATCCAGTCATCTCACATCTGCACTCTCTCTTAAAATGCATATATAACAGACCAGCATGAAGAGCACAAAAGTCCCTTTTTTGTTGTTGTTTTTTTTTTTTTCTTAACCTCCTAGGACCCTGCGTCCACATATGTGGACATCACATTTTGGGTTATTTAGACCAAAATACTCAATTTTGCTTTACAAGGGCCTGATATCCACTTCTGAGGAAATTTTAAATGAATATGCTCATATGTGGCTCTTATTTTTCTTAAAAACAAAAATAAGGTAAAAAAAAAAAATCTAGCAATTCTTTTTTTTTTTACGTCCATCGGGCCCCAATATGTCCAAATATCAAAGAGAAACTAAAAATGCATGCCGTGGAAGAGTTCAGGTCTTAGGAGGTTAAGGGGATTTTTCGCCTTTCGCAGATTCATATTTGGGCTTCCTCTGACTTACATCCTCTGTTACACATAACAGTAATCTATCCAGTCAACAGATAAGTACTGTCAGGGAGAATCAGACTGTGCTTTTATTCACACTTTACTGTCCCACTATGAGACAAAGCAACATTCACGAATGAATGTCTAACAGCGAGCAGCACATCCTGCTCATTCCTTCAGTCCGACATGAGTAGATATACAGTGTAGGGTGGACGGGGAGCAGCAGGGTTAGGTAACGCACACGTGTTTCGCGATCAGTTATTAGCTTAAGACAACATTTTATCAGTTTGTTGCTGTTACTCCAGGATAAAAACAGAAATAAATAAACAATAATAATACTTACACACTGAGAGGAATCATTTCATTAAAAGACAATTGTGCTGGGAATTTATGGCAATATATTGCAACTGTCTGAAACAACCCTTGTGTATATATCTTTCCATACTCTGAACTCATGCAGGCTCTCAGTACTTTTTATCCTTAGGATAATATATATATATATATGTGTGTATATATGTATGGTATCGAGGCAATGGCTGTTAATCTGGAAGAGAATCTCTCTCGGCTTTGATGTTTGTTTTATGTTTTAATATTAACTATGAAATCGTTACACTTTAATACTGACGCATAGCATTTTTGATTTTGAGTTTAGTGCAAGGAAAGTTACTTGCTTCTGTCATTTGTTAATCAGTCAGATTGTGTGTGTCTGAGATGCTGTACACTGCATATTGTGTGAATGTGGTTCCAAAACAATATGGTACAAATTTTTTTTTGTATGTGTGTGTTTCTCCTTCAATCATATTGTCATTTATGTAAGCATGTGACACAGTTATTATCCACATTTTACATGGACAGTGTAGTATATTTAATGCATTTAATCTATTTTTCCACTGTCTGCATTTAATCAAACACAATTATTCTGTTATAAATTGCTCTTCACCCTCCCTGATTCCTCGGTTGACTATGTTTGATGTTTTTTTTTCTTCTCTTCCACTGAAAGCAGAGTTAAAATGGATAAATTAGCCATTTTATTAAGGTAGAACAGGAGCTCTTTTCTGCAGTACTTTACAGAATATATATGATGCAGGCGAGACGATTCCAACAACGTTTCACGCCTTTTATGCCTCGTCGGTCAGTTCTTCACCACAAACATTTCATACACAAATCATAGTCGGATGGTGCCTTTTACCTCCAGACTTTGTGTTGGTTTGCAAACATGGTGAGATGGAGGACAAACTGGTATCAAAAAGCGTAGCAGAAACTGACTGTGTATCGGCGTCCGCCCCTCTCATCATACGTCCTTTCCCGCTTCATCTCGGAGCACCAGTGGTCATCTACATCCATAAGATGTGACCCTGTTTTAAACAGCTCTCAGCCTGGGAGCCTTAGGAATACATGCCAACTGCCGAAAAATAGGCCTTCTCCTTTGCTCTTTAATAAAACTTTATGCCTTGATGGTTATTTGTTCACAGGTTTACTGTTTTTCAGCGTGTGAAGAGTGTCACTGGCAGCGATCGCCTTCTCTGTGTCTGTCTTGCTGCTGCCTTTTCTTGACATGTCAGGCTCCCATAGAAAGAACTCATGCAGGAGGGTGTTGACAGTTTCAGGACACTCCATCATGACCATGTGACTTCCCTCTTCGATTACTTTTAAGAAAGCGAACAGGAGGATCTAAAAACAAGAGCCAAAATGGATAATCTTACAACAGATCCGAATCCAAAGCTATGAGACAATAAATAATAAATGAAACAAAATAGCTCTTGTTTGGATAAAGATGTGATATACCTCTGCCATCCGCTGGTCCTCATCCATGGGCACAAACTTGTCACACATGCCATGAACCAGAAGAATGGGCACAGTGAGCTCGGCATGGTATACCTCGTCCCCCTCGGGCCAGTACTGACCGCTCATCATGGCTCGCAAAACAAATGGAGACACGTTGAAGGCATTGCCCTGCTTCAAAAGCTGCTTTTCTTTGGCACCCTGACGGGCAAATCCAGCTCTGAAGATTAGAAAAAGAAAGAAAAAAACTTTACCAAAATCTCTTTCCTGTACATTTTAAAGATAGTAACATTTTAAGCAAGCTATTATTTATCTATTACATCTGTCTGTCACAGTGTGTCACTACTGTTTGCAGCATCACAGCATCTTACTTGAGGAAGCTCCAGGCCAGACAAGGTGACAGACAGTGAAGGACACAAGACGGCAGTTGGAAGATGGAGCAGAGGCTGGGCTCCAGGGCTGTGGGACCCCCTCCATTGATCATTACTACCTTATGGACCAGATCGGGATATTCGTGGGCCAGGAAGGTACAAAATGACACTCTGGAAGAGATATAATGGGGTAGGTACAGCATGTTAATCACTGTACGCCACTGACTTTTCTAAGCTGACCCGTAACACAAGCATCTCACAAATCCTCACCCATATGAGTGGCCAATAAGAATGTTGCGTTTACGAGCATATCTCTTGAAGATGGCTCGCAGGTCCTCCGCGAGGGCATAAAAGGTATAAGCTGCTGCAATCTGTGGCGCTGTGCTTGCTCCGTGACCTGCCAAATCTGGCGCAATGACCTCGTAGCCCAGGCGGGAGAAGAAGTCCAGCTGGCTGCTCCAGATGTCAAGAGATCCTCCGACGCCATGCACGAAGAACAGTGCTACATCCGAGTGCGTTCCTTTGCAGCTCGAGATCATCCTCTTGGAGTCTATTAAAACTGTGCGCTTGGGTTTGCGACGGCGGCGGCGCGGAGGCGGAGCAGGTTTATGTTCCCCAGGTGGTGGAGGAACTGGAGGAGGAACAGGGTTGGGGTCTGGAGAAGAGGCTATGTCTTTGTAGTCAGCAAGCTCCACCTCCACAGTGCTGCAGGGCTCTAAATCCCCATCCTGACACTGCAGAATCTCAGAGTGCAAAACATCCCCGAGATTTTCGATCACCAGCTGGCCATTTCGGTAGACTGTGATCTTCCTCTTGCAGTGGACAATGCTGCCAGTGTCGCCGTCATTATTAGATATGGGAGAATCTTTATCATAACAGTCAACATCTGCATTGTCCTTTTCAGCAACTTGTTTTTCTGTTTCTATGGGTTGGCGCTCAGGGACGATATGCCGCACTCTCAGGACTCTCCCAGGTTTCACCTCCACATACTCAAAACCATCAGAGGGTTCTGATGACTCCAGGGGCAAGACTAGATTGGCAGTCTTCCCAGTCAGGCAGCACAGTATCCCTTCAGTGATGCTAGTCAGCATGGTGTTTCCCTGCAGGAACAACATTACACAGACACAAATAAAACATATCAGTACTCTGATGCTTCCTTTGAAATGTGGGAAAAAAAATATTTTTAATGTCTTGCCCTACTTTTCACAGCTCATTTAGTCTCACAGTTTCAAACATTCAAGCATTCTAACTTGTTCCATTTGCAGTGCTTTGCCAATGGCATTGGCTGCACTGCAAGAAATTGGACCCAGCTTGATTCCTACAAAACTGAACCCAAGCTGTTTCCTAGCAACAGAGACACAAGGAAAAGGCTTTCTTTATCCTTCATCAGTCCAGAGCCAGAAAGAAAGTATGCCAAAATAAAGGGTACTTTAACACATTTCAAAATCAATAGCCATATTATATCCAACAGAGCTGTTTAAGTCTCTACTAACACACTCACCTCAGTGACTCACCTGGCTTGACATTCTGATGCATTCAACAAACAACTGCAAAGCAGTATTTGCACCACACACCATGTAAAAAACCTAGGCCAAGCTAGATGTCTGCTATTAATAACCCCTCCATTTCACATGGTCAGAATCAGGATATATATAAATAGAGAACTCCAGTCAGAGGGCATGACTGTACACATGTCTGCGGACTGTGTGTCTCACGACAACGTGATAGCAGTTTTCCAAACTGCGTTCTTTCCAGCGGGAGATGAGAGCTGGTTTCTATGTTTCCGTTCAGGTCCAGCCACTGCTTGACAGTCTGCTGTCAGCAGCACAAACACACACGTTAGTGTCCCCACTTTTGATACAAAACACGGTTATCTCTAGGAAACACACAAGGCTGAGTCACATCTTCAGTAGCTGGTGAGACTTTATTGTTTCCTTGTTTGTTTCCTTGTTTAAGGAACTGCTGTTGTGTCTATGCACTATGTATGCATTATCCGCACTATCATTCAGCACACTTTTGTGTGAATGCAAAGTGATCTCACTGGATTTTACACACAAATTGAAAACCCTTTTAACATTTGAGTTGAGCTGCATTTGCAACTCATCACCATTTAGCATTATGTGCATTATTGTAGGATATTTGTGCATTCCCCTATATTAATGCGCGTTTTGGCAAAGTATACTGAGAAGTACAAAATAGTACAAGGATGTAAACATGTTGTTTACATCTTTATTGTCTTCCAATCATGCTGGGTGCTTAGTATATTTAATGATTGGTACCTTGATAGGTTTAAAGAAATATAAAAACAAAATGTAAATAGTGGGAATGATTATTTGTTGGTGGATGTCTGTGGAAATCTGACAAAAACAAATCCAAAACAAAACAAACAAAACAAAAACACATAGATAAAAAATATTCTACATGGCCACCGACAATCAACAGATCGGCACAAAACAAACTACAGCAGCACAAATCCAACAGTCCTCCCACTTAAATCTGGGCTTCTGTTCCTGACCTACAATTCTTCAATCCCACCAGCAGGTCTGGAACATGGCTGTGGGGAGCAAGTGTAATGGTTTCCGCGACATCCAACCTCGACCAAAGTCAGGGCTGAAGGTTACTCAGCCATGTTGAAGTTGTTTGTTTTGTGTGTCTGCATTGCAGAATATTTAGGTTGACAGGCCTGCCAACTCTTACAGTAACACACATTCGGTACACTGTGTGCTGCTGCATTTCCATAACAAGAGTCTAGCAGAGTGAGGCGCAGTCTGTCAAGATGCACGTGAAGTGAGTGGCCTATATTTTCAACACGAGACCGTTATGTTAAAAACGCCTGATTTACAAACATTTAGCAGCTTGGCTCCTACAACAACACATGATTATTATTTTTTTAACAAGTCATACATCGCAATAAGAAGAAGATTCAAATACTCACAAATATACGCACCAAAAATGTTTATATAAATATGTATACATATAAGAGCTTTAGGCTTCACAAATAGTGCGCTTTGAATGATACTGCTTGTATTATTCATAATCTGCTATTATTTTAATCCTGTCTCAGGCGAAATGCATGCATGCATCATGCGTGCAGCCGTTTATTGGCGCTGATATGCTGCACAGTAAACATCAGATATCCAGATGTCACAGAGCAATACAAAAAAGCTAAAGCAAAACCAAAAACAAAAGATTTGCATTACCTGCAGAAGTACTGATGATTAAGGTGATGAGAAACCTGCACCCAAAGATGACAGTCAAGGGCCGACCACACAGTATCGAGAACGGCGTTGCATCTGGCGCAACAATTTGTCTACGCTAGAGATGCTGCAAAACAGTAAAAGCTCCTTATTGGCCCAATTAGACCGTCATTACAGACCGCAGGGGGGCATGGAGTGAAGATAAAGCATGCATCCATAAAAGAGTGCCACTGGTAGTTTAATGATATACCCATTACGAAAACAGACGCCCGTGTTTTTCTCGCTTCCTCTGCATCCACTGCGCACTCGGGCCAGACCCTACCCAGCCCTGCTGCCCTTGAATCCGCAGCACCAGCAGCAATCTTCGGGTATTTTCGCTGCTGAGTGGCGGTGGGGAGGGCGAATAGAAAGCAGCTGTATATTGAGGAGGCCAATGAGAGGCGCCTGTTTGCTTGTTGCTAGGGCTGACAGGCCAGCAAAAAAAGAAAGAAAAAAAGGGGGAAAGACTGTGTGGTCCTGCCTGGGCGCTGAAAAGGAGACAAATGATAAAATAACTGTCCAGATAATTTATCTAAATAAATTGGGCTGGCACGTGACCACAGTCGGGGCTCTGCGTGGGGTCTTATTTCAAATCCCACATCTGATTGCGGACTATGATCATAAAGTGTCACCTGAGAACGAGATATTGTTGCCTCACCACCAAGGACAGACGTGACCTTCAGTTTTAATCTAACACATTTCGAGCAGTGCCCCCTTCTTGAACTCACATAGCAAATTGGTAGGCCTGCTGCTGTGACAGGCCAGTGCCAGTCACTGGAAAGCAATCTGTGACGTTTATTGGGCGGAGAGCCCGTGAGCCAACTGGGTGCTTTGTTTTATTGCTTGGCGTAAATAATCATTGGTTTATCTGTTTGTATCTGTGTTTTGGACGATTAAAATTCAATTTTTAAAAATTAGGCCTTTATCACTGATACCGGCCTAAAAACAAAACGTGCTCCAGTTCTTTTCAGGATTCCTACCGTGTGCAGATTATTCACGAAACATCATCACTGTAATGATAATGTACTGCATAAAGGGAAGACTTTAAGCAACAGCTTGGTTATGGAAAAGTACTGAAACGGACTGTCAGTAGAGAGACCTTCAGAATTTGTGTTTGCACATCTCTGCTTATGTGTGTATTGTCTTATCACAGGTGGTCTTTTACATCAAAGGCTAGCCTGAAGTTAATGTTAAATGACTAAACTTTTAGATTAAAATATAGCAACAATGCAAAAAGCAGACCCTCCAAAATGCAGGTGAATTACACATATAACATTCTAGATGGCCACCAGAGCACTCAACAGCAATTACACTTACAGCTCAAGGAGTCCTCAGTCAGCATGCCAGGATAGACTATACAGAAACTTTATTATAAAAACATCTTCTCACATATAAAGCTCACAAGCTCAAACTGAGCGTTAGAGAGAGGAAGAAAGGTCATTTAAGTAACTTTGAAAGTAGAATGGTTGCTATTGTCAGACAGAGTATTTCAGAAACTGCTGATCTACTGGGATTTCCAAAACATGGAAGAATGGCCTGAAAATGAAAAAAAAAAATAAAAAATCTAATAAGCGGCAGTTCTCTGCTAAAACATCAAATGCTTTGTTGATATGAGAGGTCAGGGGAGAATGGCTGAACTGCTTTGAGCTAATTGGAAGGCAATGGTAACTCAAATCACTACTCTTTATAACCAAGGTATGCAGGAGAGCACTATTGAATGCACAATATGCCAAGATTTGAAGCAGTTAAGCTACAGAAGACTGCAGATTCAGCTAAGAACAGGAAAATGAGGACATAGTTTACACATGTTACCAAACTTGACCAAAGCATGGATCCACCCTGCCTGGTATCAACAATTCAGGCTGGTGTTGGTACGATGGTGTTTTCTGGGCACATTTTATGCTCCTTAGTAAGAACTGAGCACACAGCCTAGATGACTGTTGTTGATCACTATGCCCATCTCATTGCTATGACCACTGTGTATCCATCTTCAGGCTGCACCCAGCAGAATAATACACCCCGAAGGCAAATAATCTCAAATGGCTTTCTTGAACATGACAGTGTGTTCACTGTACTCCATAATCACCACATCTCAATCCAAAAGAGCATCTTTGAGATGTGGTAGAACAGGAGATTAGGATCATGGATGTGAAAACAACAGATATGCAGCAACTGTGTAATGCGCATGCCAACATGGACCAGAAAAATGTTTCCAATACCTTGATGAATTTATCCCATGAAGAATTAAGGCTGAATTAAGGCTGAATTAAGGCGATAGGGGGTTCAACATGGCACAAGCAATGTAAAACTCATAACATGTCGGGTGGGTCATTCACCCTATTAGAGCAGTTAGAATATACAAATGCTAAAAACCTTACACCAACGTAAAAGTTGTGTAAAAACTCAAAAAAAATAAATAAAAGTCAGTCCAACGGGACCAAAAGCAGTTGTACCGTGACTCAGAGTAATATCCAAAAATACTTCATTTTAATGTAACCATTTCTGTGGATCTTACACGCTGGGATCAGTAGGTGGCAGCATTCAGTTTTGCAGTCTTTCAACAAAACCAAAGAAGAAGAAGCAGACCTGCCTGTGACATTCACTGCTCTCATGTCGGTGTCATCTGTACATTCCTAAATATCTCAAAATGAACATTATGCTGTCCTCATTTTCCCGACTGCGTGGTCTAACTCACGTGCGTAGGTAAGCGACTTAAGTTATTTGCACGCGAGGCTAACCCCGAAGCAAACAGTGTTTCTTTATGAGGCTAACATTGAAAAGCTAGCTTGGTAATCAGTTAGCAGCATGGCTAGTTGCAGTTAACCTGGATAGATACTCATGGGAACTTCTATTTAGTCAAGCAATGGCTAAACCAAACATTACTGATTTACATTTATAGGCGATGTTACGTTTTATTGCTAATAAGCAGTGTGGGCATGGGGAAAAACACAGAGTAATAATGTTTGCTATAAAGAACTTTTAAAAAGCAGTTTTGGGGGGTGACTGAAACACTTTTCTGCTCTAATTTTTGCCCAATTAGTTTATCCGTGCAGTATTCTGCTTGCATATGTTATGTAGAGGAGACCGGGGCCAGTTGTAGCGATCTGTTATTCAAAGCGGGACCAACTTTCTTTGATCATGCTCATTATGGTTGATCAGCCTACTCTAATATAGGTGTTGTTTGCTATAATGCAAGATTTTAACATGGAACCTTTTAATTGTCCCAGGTAAATATCGTATTCAAGTAAAATGCACTTATAACTCAACACAAAGACTTAAAACCTACTTTGTAGAAGCGAGAACTGTTGTAAAGTTTCTGGAAAAACAGAAATGGATGTCTTGAATGTATACTCTACAATAACACACACACACACACACACACACACACACACATATATATATATATATATATATATATATATAGACCAGTATATTTCACGTAGTCTGTGAGCTATCAAGGAAAATGTAAAAGATGTTATAATTGCCCCCAGTCCACCACTCTTTAAGACAACCTGCACTAAATTTTGTTTGCAAATTCTTAATTAGTCCCTTTATTCTAAATATTGAAGCAGTACAACTGATATAATGCTGTTGTGAAAAAATGAAACTGTACACATAAACTTCATTATGATAAATGGATTTACAGCTTGCACGACGTTACTGTATTATTGTGGCATAATTTTGAAATTAGAGTAACATATTTCAACAACATTTTAATCTTTGTTCTTCCAACAGCATTTCCACAGCAGACCTAACTGGAACCTCTTACCTTAGATCGTTCAGCAGCTGGATTGGTCCTGGAGCAGCTGCTAGAACACAGGTTTTCAAAGCTTCAGATACAATTTCTTCACAAGCTGAAGGTTCAGGAGTGTTTCAGCAGGTTCCCTGGCAGTACCAGCAGGTACGGACCCGGAAAAGAGGCACTGAATATCAGCCCAAAAACATCAAACGAAAGAGAACCCACGGCTGGATCAAAAGGATCAGCTCACAAGGAGGCATCGAAGTGATTCTGCGGCGGATGTTGAAAGGACGGAAATCGCTCACACACTGAAAGTTCCCAATGGAAGATTTGACTTTAAAGAAACAGACCTTGGTTCTTATATGCTGAAGGTGCTCAGCATGCAGCAAAGAACTTGTGTATTGGGTTAACTGGTGTGATACTGGGTGTGGTCTGGGTCTGGCAGTTCCACAGTATTGGTCTTGAGAGTGTAAATGTGCCCTGTAGTTTTGCCCACCCACTCTGGTCAGGGCGGTTTTGGTCAAAGTCATTACATGTTAGCACATTTGTGTGACTTCATTTCTTTTTCTTTTTGAGTAAACATTGTTGACTTAAAGAAAAAATGTTCCTATAATAAAATTATTTTCCAGAATCAGCATGGTTGGCCTGAAAATGAAAATACCACCTTCACTTCTGTTAGTTTTGTCCTGTTTAGAATGGCTTTTGTAGAGTCGCTGTGCTCATGAGCATGATCAGTTCATTTGCAGCAAAAAAATAAGTCTGTGTTACCTTAGTTGACACGAAAAGGTATATACATTATTTATTCTGCATATCTGATAAATGTGTATTGTGCTTGAGTAAATGAAACATCACAACAGTGGCCTAAAAAAACTAAAGATTGCCCTTTGGTTTGTACCAAAAAGCTCCTTTTTTGATATTTGACAGATACAGAGGCTCAAAATTAACTGGACGATTGACTAACAATCAGTTTTGTGGCCAGATTGGCCCTGTTTCGTCATTAGTCCGTGACAAAATCACTAAAAAGTGATCAGATAACACTTCACAGTGCAAATGAATAATGACCCAAAGCATACTGCAAAAGCAAGGCAAGAGTTCCTCAAAAGGAAACAGTGAGGTATTCTTTAATGGTCAACCCGACAGAGCATGCTTTCAGGTATTATATACAAAACCAAAGGCAGGGAGACCCACAAACAAGTGGCAACTGAAGGCGGCTGCCGTCAAGACCTAGCAGAACATCCCAACAAATCAGAACCAGAAATACTTTACTCTTTTGTACTCCTTGGTATAACTCTCAAACATACATCTAATTTAGAAGGTCTTCATTTAAGCTGTACAAATAGTTTGTTGCTCTAAAAAAGTCCTCCCTAAAGCTAGGACATCTTACTATTCATCAAATAAGAACAACCCTAGGTTTCTCTTCAGCACTGCATTCAGGCGAACAGAGTCCAAGCTCTGTTGATCAAACATTTCCCTTAACTAGTAATGACTTCATGAGTTTCTTCACAAATAAAAATTTTAACCATTACAAAAATAGTCACAGCCATGCCACAGATGTGCTTATAAGAACAGCAACTTTTAAAACTGCTGATATATCTTAGTTTACTTCAATAATGTCTTCCCCTTAACCATCAATCTGTCTTTTAGACAACACTGACCCCTCTTGAAACAGTAGTTGTTAAAGAGCTTGCTGCAGAGTTAGAGTTTGTGCCAAGATTTAGTGCATCATAGCACAGCACTAGTGAAAGTTATGAATGATTTTCTGGCCTCTGGCAGGGAACTTATTTCTATGTTTTTCCTATTAGACCTCAGTATTTTACTACAGAGAGATTTTACTACACACTGTTGCTTTTGCACTGCACCGATAGACTACAGTTTGGTTATGTAAATGGGAAGTCTTCACACACATGTTAATCATGTTCCACATAGACCAGTACTTTTTACATTGTACATGCTTCCCCTAGGCAACATTATTAGAAATCACTGCAAAAGTGTCCATATTTTCATTCGTATACAGATGACACTCAGCTTTATTAAGCAACAGAGCTAGATGACACAATTCTAGTTAAAGACATAAAAGTCTGGATGATTTCTGATTTCCTGATTCTAAATGCAGATAAAACTGAGGTTTTTGTACTTGGCCCTAAAAATCTTAGAAATATGGTCTGTTATCAGATACCTACTCTGGATGGCATTACCTTGGCCTCCAGTAACAAGGTGGTTTCATTTTTGAACACGATATGTTCTAGAGTGAGCACATCAAACAAATATATAGGACTGCCTTCATTAATTTGTGCAACATCTCTAAAATTAGAAAAATCTTTTGTCAGAGTGACACTAAAACAAGTTCAACCATTTTCAAAATCAAGATTGCTACATACCACTTAAAATCCAGAAAATCCAATTAGGCTCCACCCAATCTTAAATCATTACACTAATCAAAATATAAGAGAAGGTCATTTATTTCCTTGAAAAATGCAATCAAAAAACATGCATGACCAACACAGACTGTTGGTTATAAATTGTTAATGCTACCCAGTCACATGCAAAGTGTTAAGGCCAGTGCGTGACCCACTTGCCACTGGGACACAAACTTCAATATAAGAGCAGTAAAGGTCAGAGTAATGACTAATGTCACAAACTAACTACGTACCATTACCAATTTTAATTCATACTACATATAAATATGAAACTGTACGTAGTGATTTAATTTCAAGCTGAACTTCTGTTATTGCTGCAGGCCACCTGCAGTACCTTCGCAGCCCACCAGGGGTCCCCAGCCCAAACTTTGAGAATCACTTCATACATTTATGAAGACAGCGCTTCACAGTGCAAATGAATAATGAGCCAAAGAGTTCCTCACAGAGCATGTTTTCAGGTATTATATACAAAACTGTTGGCAGAGAGACCCACAAATAAGTGGCAACTGAAGGTGGCTGCAGCCAAGCCCTAGCAGAACATCCCAAGGTAGGCTGGACTGTCATACATTATTATCAGGCTGTCCTAAAAACTCCCTGAAAAGCCTTAATTTAATCCCAAATAGTGCACCTAGAGTTCTGACAGGGACTAGAAAGAAAAAGCGTATTTCTTCTATACTGGCTTCTCTTCACTGACTGCCTGCTAAGAATCAAATTTAAAAACCCTTACCTCACATACAAGTTCTTGAATAATCAGGCCCCAACTTATCTTAACGACCTCATAGTACCACATCACCCCAACAGAGCACTTCACTCTCAAAGTGCTGGCTTACTTGTGGTTCCTAGGATATTTCAGCTTTCAAGCTCCTTTTCTGTGCTCCCAGTTTGGATTTGCGAGACAGACACCATCTCTACTTTTAAGATTACGCTTAAGAAATTCCTTCTATGATAGAGCTTACAGCTGGATCAGGTGACACCAAGCCCCCCCTTACTTACTTTTAGTCTCTGTATGTTTATTGTCCACTACTGTATTTAATCATTAGTTATTATTAAACTCTGGCTCTTTCTCCCATAGTGTGTCTTTTGTCCTGTCTCTCTGCTTTCTTCTCTTTCCACTTACACTTAACTGGTCTTGGCAGATGGCTGGCCCTTCCTGAACCTGGTTCTGTCAGAGGTTTCTTCCTGTTAAAAAAGAGTTCTTTCATGAAGTGCTTGCTCTTAGGGGGATATCTGATTGTTAGGGTTTCTTTCTAATATTCTAATATAAAACATATTGAGGCGACTATGTGAATTGTGAATTAGTGCTATTTAAAAGAAAACTGAAATGAATTCAAATGTTTAAATGTTTTAAATTAATTCAATTGTGTTGTAGCTCTTCAAATATGAGTTTAAAGGTAGGTTTTTTTTTATGGGGTGGGGGGGGTGAACATTTACAGTTTAACACCCTTGCAATATTCTTAAACCATTATTGTAATTCATTTTAACCGAATATACACGACAGGAATCAGTCCGATCACTAAATTAATATTATTATTATTATTATAGCTTGTTTTATGCTGCTGTATAATCTGCGTTTTTAACACTCCCTCCCTCTGTGTGCAGATCCCCAGAAGCTGATAACGGGTGTACGTGCGGGAGGAGTAGCGGAGAAAGTAGTGTTGTTTTTATGAGCACCCTCGTCCATAACCTGCGTCGTATTGGGGAATTTGTCTTCTACGTCATGACTTTCTGGCCAATCGGCTTCTTGCTCTCTCTTTTCCCAGACCTGTCACTGTTCAGCCAATGAGATAGGCTGGGTATCAGAAGATAACCGCCCATAAGAGACGAACAACAAATATGGAGTTTTGAAATAGTAGCAAGTTGGCGGCCAAAAAGACCCTAAATTTCGGCGTTTTTGTAGTTACACGAGTGGTAGTTTTCTACCTGACTGAAGTGACGCGATGCAATCATATCAAACGTAGTTTATGTTTTGTAGCAGGCGCTGTTGAACGGGTAAACAGTTCGGTATCTTGGCTTCGACAAAAACAAGGCTTAGTAGCTAGCTAGCTAAAGCAGTAGCATTTGCTGGTTTTCACCCTCACCGTGCTTTGCTCAATAAGAGACGAAGAGCACGACCCGGGCAGAAATGGAGAAGGTTGGTTCATAGATACTTCATTCCTGAACTGTTTAAGTTGCTATTCGTGGAATTGCTTGTTGTAGCAAGTGCGACGTGCTGTAAATAGTCTGTCACATTACAAATACGTCACCTTGATAAATGTGAAGGGCAGGAGTTGTTTGTGCAACCTGCCTGAGTGTGTTTTCCATATGGTAGTGTATGTGTGTCGCAGCTGCAGTTACACTTAAGTGTTTATCGTCTTATTTTTCTGTTGTGTATACAGAGAGATTTCTTGAAGGGACTGCCCGTCTACAACAAAAACAACTTCAGCAGGTTCCATGCAGACTCCGTGTGCAAAGCCTCAGTGAGTGATGCTTGTGTTTCTCATTATGCTCAGATGTTTTCATTTCTAATCTGAGCTCAAGAACGTTTTGTCATGTTGTGATGCCACTATTGATGTCTGAAGCAGTTTAAACAATAATAGACTAACTTGGACCTCTGTCTTATTCTTTCTTTTTCTTTTTTCTTTTGGTAGAACCGTCGACCATCTGTGTATCTTCCAACTCGGGATTATCCCTCAGAGCAGAGTAAGTACACACCCAGTGAATGGCCTCTAGGCTTTTACGTTCTTTCTCACAGATTGCTAAACTTTGGACTGATGTCAACTTGTCATAGGCTTATCAGTATCACCTTACAGTGTTGTGAAAAAGCATTTGCCCCTTCTTTGTTTCATATTCTTTCTTTTTGCATATTTGGCACACTTTCATGTTTCAGATCATTAAACTAATTTTAATATTAGTCAAAGTAAATGACTGAGTAAATACAATATTCACTTAATTAACTGATCATTTGTCAGGGGAAGCCTGCTTAGCCCTGTGTGGAAAAAGTAATTGCCCCAACCCCTGTGCAGGCGTAAAAATCTCAAAAAGGAACACATTATAAAACAATCTAAAGAAACAGCAGAGAAACAAAGTCACTGACATCTATCAGTCTTTGGTTACAAGCTGTTTCTAAGGTTGGGACTCCAGTGAACCACAATGACAGCCATTGTCCACAAATTGGGAAAACAGTGGTGAACCTTCCCAGGAGTGTCCCGTTACGTGTGGCATAAAACTAACACAGCATTTAATAAAAACAGCATCATACCGGCAGTCAAACATGGTTGTGGTAGTGTCACGGTCTGATGTTGCTTTGCTGCTTCAGGACAACTTGCTGTAACAGATGGAACATGAATTCTGCTCTATACCAGAAAATGCTGAAGGATAATGTCCTGCTATAACTTTATGTTCTGAAGCTCAAGCTCACTTGATTTATACAGCAGGACAATGATCCAAAACATACACCTCTGAAAGGCTAAAAAAAAAGGTGTTGGAGTGGAGTGGACTAGTCAAAGTCTAGACTTACTGTAAATCCAGTTGAGATGCTCTGGCATGATGTTAAACAGGTCGTTCATGGTAGAAACCCCTCCAATATGGCTGAGTTAAAACAATTCTGCAAAGAAGAGTGGGCCAAATTACTCAGCAAGTTCACAGCAATGTGAAAGACTCATTACCAATTGTCACAGAGATTTGATTGTAGTTCTTGCTGAACACAGCTGAGACTGAGGAGGTCACTCATCCAAGTGACGAAACGTTTCTCTCATTGAAAATGCTACATCCAGATGAACAGAATCAACCTTTTGGGATCTACTTACCTGGATGACTGAGCATGCATCAAGACAGGGAAAGGTATTTTTGATAGCTTTTTTCCTTAAAAAATGAAATCATCATTTAAAAACAGGCAGTTAGTCAGGTTGTCTTTGCCTAACATTAAAATTTGTTTGATCCAAAACATGCAAGTTTGACAAACATGGGGGAAAAAAACCAAACAAACAAAGAGATCAGGAAGCTGGCAAATACATTTTCACATCACTGTATATGATGTCTCATATTGTTACTCTCAGCAGTAGGCATTAGATGTGTGCAGTAAAGTATGCTTGCAAAATCATTTATAAAATGCTCTATATGGTTGGAGATGGCTCATCATTTAACATGTTCACTTTGACTCAAATATATTGTCTACCTATTTATGCATTTAGAGATTATTGGCTGATACATTGATATCACAATTCTTTTTACTCCCTAAACATTGATGTCTGCATCTTCCCCAAAAGTTACTCTACATAAACACTCTGCATCTATTATGCATTTCTACATTTGTTTTCTCTTTTTGCATTGTGTGCTTTTGTGTTTCTCATGATCAGATCATCTCTGTGTTTTTGTTCCTCAGTCATAGTCACAGAGAAGACAAACATCTTATTACGATATCTACATCAACAGTGGGATAAAAAGGTAAAGGCTTTTAAATATCGTTCATCTAATGGAGGAAGCAGTTTCTGCTAACTATATTGTCTATGATGGCACGTCTCCATTATGTTGTAGTTCAGTGGTTAATGTCCTTTTCCTTACTCCATCAGAATGCGGCAAAAAAGCGAGAACAGGAACCAACAGAAGGGGAGAACACGGCACCTCCACGAAAAATTGCAAGAACAGACAACAGAGAGCCGAATGAAGCTTCATAAACTGCTGCACCGTCGATTCTCTGAGTAGAGACTGACCCACTCCGACAAAATGCACGAGCTGATGCAAAATACATGTTTGCAAACAAGTTTGCCACAGCTGCACAAGCAGTTTGATTTCAGACCACAGCTGTCAAGTTGTTCTTAATGTTTGGACTTGACTTTAGAGCTCCTCCTTAACCAAATACCTTTTTCCTCAGTTTATTCACTGCTTTCATACATTTTCTTCACTTTGAGGAGGCCATACTTCTACTTCAGAGGTTTGTTTTTTCTTTTCATAGTAGTCTTAAAATGATCAAACATCTACCTCCTTATTGCTCAGTCCCTGTGGTTTTATTCCACTTACACCCATGTAGTTTTTATTTAAAGATTCCAGGGATTTAAAAAAAAAAAAAAAAAGCTTTTGGGCTGACCCTTTAAAGGTTTACAGTTGCAGTAATTCACACATATCTGAAATGTGCTTTGAGATGACCTTGTGGATATTTTTCAATCAGGAACTTAAATTTTTGAATTATGAACAATTTCTGTTGTTACTTATGTCATTTTAGGTAATCTTTTTAAAGATTACTGCTATTACAATAAGTGGAAATAATTATTTTAATAGTGGTTTAGGTTTAGCGTGAGATTCAGGGTTTGTTTTTATGAGCTGTGTTGCAGAAACAAGACGAGTGATTGAAGAAATGTTTGTTTTCTCCCGATGAATAATAACTATAATGATTTATTGCCTTATGTGGAAATGAGTGCGTTTCCACTTGCGTCTTAGGGTGCCCCTTGGTTTACATTGTGTTTCAGGAAGATTAAGCACTGCAGAATTGGATGGACTTTGGTGTAAGAAAACATCCAAGCCAATATTTATACTAGAGGATGCAATTTTTACTTGTACATATTTTGTAGCTAAAATCTCAGCTTCTTAATACTTCAGCAGTTGGATCTTTGTAATGGCACCATCAGCACAGTATTTGACTGAATATGTGTAAATTTACACTTTAGCCATACTGTTGTTTTGAGGGACTACTGAGCATCCTAGATGTAAATGTGCTGTTCTCATGTACTTAAACACGTCAGTCATTTGAGCCATGTTGAGGAAATATATTTGGATCAACAAGGTTCAGTACATACATTGCGAAGAGTGAAGCTGCTCCCATGGCTTTGCAAATCTTGTATATTTGTACAGTATGTGTATTGTGATTGCCCTCACCTTTTTATCAGGTAACAAGACTCACTCCAATTTTGTCTTTCCCAAGCTAGCTGTAGTTATCCTCAAATTGTTAAGACAACTTTTATGCTGTAGGGAGTTTCTGTAAATGAAACAAAAAGCATTTAACTAATTTGCTGAGTTTTTGCACCTTGGGTAAGAAATACTTTTTGAAAAGTTTAACCTGCTACAGTGTACACGAGCCAGCCACAAAATTAAAACTGACCTTATGTCATGTCGATCCCCCCTCGTGCAACAGCTTTGAGTGTGTGGAATTTAATGGATGGGTCAGTGCTTTGGGCTCTTTGTGTTGGTTGAGCTGTTCCTGGGCAGTTTGATGTTTGGCCAGAAGCAAGTGCTGTCCTTAATCCACTTATGTACTTTATTTAAACGCCCACTTTATTTAAGAGAAAGCGGGTGATAGACTTGTGTATTTCATCTTTCAGAGGTTTTATCAGTGTGGCTGACTCATGAATGTTCACTTTCGTCGCTTGTGCAGGTCAGTGGAATGAGAGTGCACGTAGATTTCACAAGTACTACTTTAAACCTGAAAGAGGCAGTGTATTTTCTTTAGCTTCATATACGAGTCACCCATTTCTCCTGATGTCTTATGGTTTGTATTCCATCACTTGATTAAGTTTGTTGTTTTGCTTTGAGTTGATTGTATAGTTGTATTGTCAGTTTTGGATGTTCTTGTATAGATTGCTCTGTGATATGCAGTAAAGATGACTCTGTAATCAGCAGCCAGTCTTTGGGTGAAACTGAAGAAAGATCCTTCTTTCTGATTGCATGTGCAAATATGCAGGTAATATACAACACTTTAAACACTTGTTTATTTTTTTATAGCTTGGCACCTGAAAGCTTTAATACCATGTTTATATAAGAGAATACACCAATGACCACTTAAGTACAGTTCTTTTAATAATTGGTTGGACACACTTGTACCCTCAGAAATGCCTGAATTCTCCACAGCATAGATCCAACCAAGGGCTGGAAGCATATTTCAGAGGTTTTGGTCCATATTGACATGATAGGATCACACAATTATTGCAAAATGGAAATTGCTCAAATTTTCTATTGTCCAGGTTTGGTTAACCTTTGCAAATTGTAGCCTCACTTTCCTGTTCTTTTCTTCACAACAATCACACCTGCTTTGGTCTTCTGCTGTGTAGCCCATCTGCTTCAAGGTTTGATATGTTGTGCATTCAGAGATCCTGATAATTTGAGTTACTATTGCCTACCTATCAGCTCAGTTTCCAAAATACTCTTAAGACCAACCTCTCTAGCACCAACAACCATGTGTTCCTTCCTTTCCCATTCTGATGCTCAGTTTGAACTCCAGCAGTTCATCTGGACTATGTCTGCATGGCTAAACAAGCAGTTGAACAGCTATACCTAATAAACTGGCCTCTGAATGTATATGAGCGTTTTAATTCAAGCCCTACATCCAGCAAAGAAATTGATCCAGCAGCGCGGTCAGTCATACAGTGAGTGTTTTATTTCTCGATGGGCGTTTATTAAAGTGAGATTTATTTGCATCAAGGAAGTACATTCACTAATTTATGTAGTAAAATAATTCATAGAAAATCAAAGTTAAGAAAAATAGAATATTTTTTTTATGGTCACAGTGAATAAATCTGACCTATTGCGGAGGAATACAATGGCTTTGAAAGTGCTTCACAACTAAAAAGACATGATGGAGAAGTAATGCATGCACATAATGCAACATGCATTTTATACAGGCATCAAAATGAAGGAGAAATAAACACAGAATGGGAAGTTGCTGCTCGTGACCTCTGACAAAAGGGCTCATTGGTGATAAAGTCCTGGAAATTGAGGGGGGGGGAAAAAAAACTATCGTTCACATCAATACAGTGTGTTTTGGTGCTGTTGAAAACCACTCATGCAGTAATTGAACCTTCATTAAAGGTTACTCAAGCTCCATTCAAGGAGTTATGCTTACTGTACATTTTTACATGGAAGTTAGATAGTCGAGTGTTAATAGATACAGTTTAATGTTTTGTGAGAAGTAAGTTGCATGAAGTGTGAAAGTCTAATCCTCGCTGACTTTACATGTGGTCCTCATGACTAATGTTCTGCAGTGCAGGTGCATCAATGTCACTTGTATGCTGCTCTCCACTTTATAATAATACACTGGTTTGGCTGATCATTTATTAAGTCTTTGAGTTGGAGCTTTCTAAATCAGTCAGTTGTTTCGATTCACCTTTATCTGACTCATTTGAGGGTAATTCCTCTGAGGATGTGTTTAACTCAACCCTACTGGGTTGAGTGTTAGCAGCCTGGGTGGTCAGCTGTGTCCCATTTGCGCACACCACAGTACCCTCTGACTTGCTGAAGCTGAACAGCTTCCCAGGACTGAATGTCCGGTTGGGGGATTGTGACCTCTCCTGGCCACTAGGGGGAACTGAAGAGGTCACTGTTGACCCCTGCGTGGCTCCAACTGCCACTGCTGGCTCTTTTTTCACCTCAGGTGACTTCAAGAACTTCAGAAATCCCGGGAGCTTTGCTTCGCCTCCCGTTGGGGACTGAGCCGGTGAGCGTGACGTGCCGGAGGAGAACTTCCCCTGAAGAGGAATGATCTGCTTAAGCTTCATCACATTGTTGTTTCCCAGCAGAGAGCTTGGTCTCTTGGGCTTGTCCCCTGGCTTGCTTACTTGTGTTTTGTCATGGTGATGCTGGTGCTGGGTGTCTGCCTTATGGCAGTCACTCTCCTGACGGGCTTCGGCCTGCAGCTCAGCATGACGCTGAAGCTCTTCTTCTTCACGCCGGCGCCTGAGCTGCTGCTGGAAGTGTTGTTGGGCCTGCAGCTCATGCTTCTAAAGAGGGAGAAGTTTGACATTAAAGATAGAGAAGATGAGGGATAAATACATATAGAAATACACATTGAAATATTATACATTTAAAATATATATACTAACAGTGATAAATGCAAACATAAATACAAATATCTAGATTTTTTTCCATTTTGGCTCATAGTTGTGTTGCTATCTCTATAATGAGACTTATCATCAAGACAAGATGCCAACAAGACTATACAGACAAACACATACAGTTACTTCTTCATAACAATCAGAAAAGGTTTCACTGGTGTGCATTGTTGGATAATGCACACCATGAGGCACCAAGGGGCACAAATGTAGAGATATACAAAGACATGACACAGTATGCAGCCAACAGCAAGCCTTACGTTGGCCGAAGGTCTTTCAAGCTATCACAGTTATACCTTGAAAGCTTCCCTTCGTCGGTACTCTAGCTTGGCCATCTCTTCTGCTACCCAGCCAGGGATATCAGGGATGGCAACATGGATGATGTACTTTAGGAGGATTGCAAAGTGCTGTAAACCACCAAGACCACAAAGGGACACTCTCAACACACAGTTCCACCAAGGCACAATGGCATTCTCCCCCTCCCGCCTGTCTTTAATATTTCTATTGAACATGTCATACAAATACCAAAAATCACAATAAATATAAGAAAATATCATTTTCCACATTTACAGAAAACAAACAAAGGTCTTCCCTGCCAAATCTACACGACTGCAAATACCTCCAATAAGACGATGGAGATGATGGTCATTTCAGGACTAAGCCAGGGGAACAGACGCTGAAGCTGCCCGCACTGACCAATAAGGTAGCAGTTAACTATAATGGCTATCAAGCCCATGGCCTCCATCGCAGTCTGGTGACACACGGGGAGAGATATTTACATATTATCAGATGCCCCTGCTGTGCACACTGGAGCCTGGAGGCTTTTCTGACATTTTTCAAAGCATGACACACACTGACCTGCCATTGTCCTATGTTCTCCACCCTCTGCCCAAACGGTCTCTGCAGGCCGGTACAGAGCTTCAGAGCATCGCTGCGTATTTCGATGATGTTGTTGATAAGGGCGCACATGGCCGCCAGCGGAAACGCAGAAGAGAAAAGCACCACATAGCCAAACTGAATGAACATCTCCTGGTAGTCCTGAAGTGTGTCCTGTCAGGGTCAAGTTGTCGTTAAGCAACAAAATTTCTATTAAATGTTAAATTATTTTCAATTTAAGTGTCGTCCTACCTCGTATGTCTGCATACAACTCTCAATCTCGGCCTGGGTCAGAGTGACAGTTTTTGGCTCTTCCGGTGGATCGATCCATGATTTCTTGTCATCAGTGCCCTCCCCCACATTCCTTCTTCTCTGACAGACAGAGGTGGTATTGTCTTTGGTGTCCTGCTAAAGTAAATATTAGACTGCTAATTTAGTAACAGGAGCTTTAATTCTATAGCTTTGCAGTGCATACTTTAGTTGTGATATTGTGAGTTAAATGACTCTCAAACAGCACAGTGTAATATTGAGACCTTTGATACCTATTAAAGCAAAGGACGTCAATTTAGCATTTTAAAGACATACGGCAAGAATACGAAGCAGCAATAGAATCTGATACACAGTTCAATTAAGAAAACCACATACTTGAGGCAGCACTTCACAATCACTGTCCTCATCACAGCTATCAAAAATACTGGAAGGATCCATGCCCTCCTCCACCAGCGTGGGACTGTCCTCTAGGGAGCTGTCATCCGCTGCCTGCGTGTCCATTGTGACATCCTGGTAGTCGACCTTCTCGGTGAAGCTGACTTTACGTTGCTTCATGGCACTGTCGGTCATGTCCCACTCTTCCTCTGTCAGCCTGAATCCTGCTTTCAGATCTCCTCTTCTCTTTGGCTCTGGGTTACCGTTTGCACTGTGACTGACCGGAATTCCTCTGGGACTCAGAAAGGAATAGGATGTCATTGAAGCTTGAGCCTTTCCCAGAGCCAGGCGGCCATATTTGAGCACGATGGCTTGGAGAAGCTCCCACAGCACCTTTGGGGTGAACACACCGAGCTTGTTTTGCTCATACAGGTAAGGCTGAAGGACCTCTTTGATGTTCTGTAAGAACTGGCGGAAAATCAGTAGAGTAGCTAGCATCTGTGAAGAGAAGGACGGGGTCTGTTACTATGCTGAATGTAAGAATGACATCAAAGCAAGACCCAGTGATTGTTGAGTAAAAGAAAAAACAGACTCTGGGATTCATAATAAACTGGTGCTTAGTTCAAGAAATTGTGGGTGTTGCTGTTAAAGCTTTGATCTTGTATGATTTAAAGTTTAGGCCAACAAATGCAGTGTTTCATTATTATGCCATGCTGTGCAAAAGTCTTGAGCAACCTTCAATTCTTTAAATTTACTTCTGCACCGTGCATCGTTTGCACTGTGACTGACAGGGATCCCTCTGGGACTCAGAAGGGAATAGACTTGTTTCTAATTTTTTTTAAACTGGTCTGGATCAGTAGTTCTCCGGGCTTTCTAAAGGTCTTCCAAAGCTTTTCTTTAGACATTGGCTGCTTTTTCACTCAGTCCTTGTACCTGACCAATTTCTTTTTGTATGCCAAGTTGCTTAAAAACAATCTACTGCAGACAGACAGTTTCCGAACAAAAGGCACCCTACATCAGAAGATCTTTGAAGGTCCTTCAAGAAGCCTGGAGAACTACTCCTGATGACTGCTTGAAGAAAGCTTTCTTAGGAGAGTTCAGGCTGTACTGAAAAATAAAGTGGTCATATCAAATATTGACTTTTGAGGTTGTTGGAACAAACTGGTTTTTGCTTCATCTACTGTACTTTCATTGTTGTTTGCAAATTTAAAGAAATCACAGCATCTATTGTATTGGCAAAATACAAAAAAAATGAGGGATAGCTGAAGACCTTTATACGGTATTACACAACTAACATTAAATCTCTCACCTAAACAATGACTTTGGATTGTAGCCTTACACTTTGCCACGTGACTCTATGTACACTCACTCAGAATTTGTAGACTCAAACAAAATACCTGCCTTAATGTAACCTTTGCACATTAGAAAAAATGGTTCACCTATAAGACAGCAGTAATATTTACTATAATATAACATAGCATACTATTAGCATATTGTACTTATAAGAATTTTGGGGATAAAATACCTTTTTTGTGTGTGTAGTGCTTTTTTAATAAAAAAAATAAGTATTTCTACTAATGCTGCATTCATGTGCTGTTGGCATAATTAGTTTCCAGTTGGGAAAAACACCCCTTCAAAAGGAAACAACAATAAAAATTCAAGTTGCTTAGCTGTTGACATCACACAGTGTGTGTGTGTGTGTGTGTGTGTACACACACACACACACACACACACACACACACACACACACACACACACACACACACATAATAGGGACCTTGTGAATTTGAATATTCAGGTCATTTTTGTCATGTGATCATATGGTTTGAAGTTGTTAGTTTATGTCTTTGTAGCTGAACCTGAATTAGATATAAAGTTAATATCAACAATCAACGTTAATGTAATGTTTTATTTCCACTTCCTGACTTAAATGGAAATGAGCTCTTGTGAAAAGCCCCCAAATACAAAATAAAATATGGCACTCATTTTAACTTAATAACCAAGCTGTCTGCAGCTGAAAAAAAAATCCTTTGGTTAATCAGTTTGGTTGATAAAATTGCCGACAACAACAAGATTATTACTGCAAACTGCCAAGTTCCAGGTGTAGAGTTGTTACTTTGGGCCACGGTGCCCAGTGTTCAGCAAAGTGACATTTGGGCATTTGAAGATAAAATGACTTTTAACTCAGTATTTTGCTTATCTGTGGATAAATAAATAAAACTGTGGTTACCTCCTTTAGTCTCTCCATGTCCTTGAGGTAGAATCCAATGTAGAAAAGGCTAAGGTAAGAATTGATGAATTCAAACTGCAAAACAAGAAGAAAGCATTGCAGAAATGCAAACGGTCAGTCACTCGTTCATGGTAAACTGTTTTTATCCCCAAATGAGGGGAAATAATGACTTACAAAAACCATCTTGATGATGAGATTATTCTCATAGGCACTCTGGAGTCTGTAGTTTTCTAGGCAAAGAAATGCAAATAAGAATAGTGTTATTCAGTGTGCAGGAGATTTTCCTCTAACAAAAAGTAAAAATGCAGACTAGGACATAGGACAGCCTTCTACATACCAAAGAGTTACATAATCTAAATCACGGTCATTGACAAGTACGCTTCATTAAATTTAATTTCTTCTTACCCATGTCATTGAGCCAGTAGGCGATCTTCTTATACACTTCATCACATACAGTTACTGTCATGGCCAGAAGTATCTTCGGAATGAATCTTGTAATACTAGGCAGCTCCTGAATCTCCATCACCACTTCCTGCAAGGTGAAATAGAAGTATGATACATTTTTAATGGCCTGTTCATTCATGTCTCAAATCCCTGGGCTATTTTTAAAAGGCCGTTAAATGAATGTGAGCAGGTAGGAGGTATAGTTGATTATGGTCTGTTTAACCTGTTTTAGAAAATAACACATTACACAAATCTCAGGACTACCAGTTGACATGGATCTTACATTCTTCATAGCTTTTATTAAAAAAAACCCCAAAACATGGTAACGTTATGACACAGAGTAAAGATAGACTTTATTGGTCTGAAGCAAATTTGTTCTCACTTTTTACCTCTCTTGTTAAACTCCTTATATACTGTATTTATTTCATTAAGAGTAGAATTAAACACAGATATATATAATCTCCATGACTATATTAAATTCATTTTGCCTCACAGAACCTGCACACAGTTGTTCTGGGTGTCAAACCTGCAGTTCTAGGCAGAGGAGCATAGCAAGGAAGACGAAGCAGAGACAGAGGAGGCAGATGGGCAGGCTGACCAGCCATCTGAACAGAGCTCTCTTCCAGGGTGGGTAGTAGAACTCCTCACAGCCAGTTATAGGACTGCAACGCTTCACTCCCTGCAGAGACAGCAGAGGAGGAGGGAACAGACGGGCCAGGCTGAATATGAGATTGGAGGCTATTTTGGGATTTTTGTCATCATTTGAAGTGTAAAAATGAAATGAGGTGTGTTATCACAGCAAACACCTAATTCTCTCTATATAATTTGTTACATGAAACTCGTGCCATCAGTAAAATTTGCAACATTGCCTGCCAAGAAGTCAGATCTTCCTATTTTGTAGAACTTCCGGTTATATGTGTGTCTTCTTTAAAAGCTATCACGCCCAACGTGGGGCTCGAACCCACGACCCTGAGATTAAGAGTCTCATGCTCTACCGACTGAGCTAGCCGGGCTTGTGCTAAGGAGTTCCCACACTCCCCTTTTGAGGCATTAACCCCCCCCCCCCCTTGCAGTTTTCTATTCATTCCTCACAGCAGGACACAGTGAGTTGGACACCTCCACCCCCCGCGCAGACACACTCACACAATACTCTTAGAAACACGTTGATCACATTTCCTGGAATTGTGACGCAACTGAGTTGCTGCAGAACTGAGTAACTGATCCCTTGCATCATGCAAAGACAGCGATATAGCTTTTTACTTTGATAAAAATGGAAATGCTGAATAAAAGAATTCAAAGTCTGCGTGTAAATCCATTAATTAAAAAAAAAAAAAAGCTTTAGAAGTTTATTATCATTATCACTGAAAAATTCTTGGTGGTATAAGATCTGAATCAGTGCTCACCCTGAACTGAGGTCTGGGCTCCTCTAAGGACTCTGTGGGGGTATCCAGAGTGCCCCACCTGTAAGCCAGCTCTGCCTCTCGCCTCTTCCAGCGCTCCAGAAACAAAGTCGCCCACACAACGTTGAAGAGGGCAAAAACCACACAGCAGATATCCTGACTGGTCTGAGCAGGAGCATTAGAGAACCAAAGACAAAATGCTGTAACATGTGATAATAAAGTTATACCATGCAGTGCCACTGATTAGATTATTTAGTTTGTATCATGTGTTGTTTTAACTTATAAACAGTTTAAGCAGTTTATGAAAAACATTAGAGGCAATTCATTGGAAATTTCATATTTACTTTCATGCATACTACCCCAGTGTTTACTCCTTACATGTTACATAGCAACTGTGCGATCGTGAAGAGGGATTTTTATCTGTTCTGCTTTCACCGTGCCAGCACGTCAGCTTGACCATAAATCAAAGCTGCCTACTTCCTGTCAGGGACTGCTATCTTTTCAATCTCACACATTCAAATTAAAAGCCTCTGAGCCAGAGTATTTACAGTGTCAGGAGAGCCAAACCAGAAAACGATACGCTGAAACAAATACGATTATTTCCGTCATCTATTTGAATATTTAGTGGTCCACAGCCATATGTTTGATGACATAATACTCTGAATATGCTTTATACAAATACATTTTTTTCAATTTCCACAACAAGCTAAAGAAAAAATTAAATATTTTCCTGAGATTAATACGCTTTTATTTTTTTGTAATTTTGCCCCTGTACACCACCACAGTGGATTTTAAATCAATGAAGGTGTGACTGAGGTGCAGACTTTCATGTTTAATTTAAGGCCTTTTACAAAGGTTTGGCTTGACCTGCTTTGAAATTAAAGCTGGTTTTATACACAGGCATTCATTTTAAGAGGCTCAAAGGAAATTGGACAAACTGGCATAATTTTAAATGTAAAGATTTATTTTATTTATTTTTTAAATCCTGAAAATCCTTTCAGGTTGTCCAGGATCTGTGTTCAGTTGCTGCTTGTTTGTGGGTCTCTACATTCAGTTTTGTATTTAATACCTGAAAAGCATGCTCCAGGGCTCTAGACTAACTTTTTGCCATGGGCGTGCCGGTACGCCTAACTTTTTAAAGTTAGGCGTACCGGCACAAAAGTTAGGTGCACACAAATTTTATAATAATTTATATAATATAATGTGTTTTTCTGGATACACTGTGCTTTTTCAGCATTCAAAGATTGATGACACCGTGTCAGAGCACTGGCTATGAATTTCAGAAGGATCAGGCCTTAACTTAACAGAAAAGTTAGCAATAGTTCTTTTCCTATTACAGCTACATCCACTTCTGTTGTGCCTAGGCTGCTCACTAGGGCTGGGTATCATCACTGATTTCTATAATCCATTCGATTCCGGTTTTCAAAGTCCTGATTCGATTCAACTTAGCCTCAGACAGTCAGAAATATTATAATTCTGATCATTTATCAGTACTGACTTCATCAGAATTGTGAACATCACAGCAGATGCCTTTGTGTGAAAGTAACTGAGAATAAAACACAGAAAAACATGAAGGAGATTTTCCTGGTCTGGCTTTTTATAGCAGATAACCTTAAAAATATTCTACAATGTTCTGCATATAAAGTTTAAATTTCTTCAGTATTGAACAACAGAAAAAATAGGCTTTCTTGTCCGAGGTCATTTAAGTGAAAAAAGAAAAAGAAAAGAAAAAGACAGCAGCCGACAGTGCTGTAAACAACGGTAGACTGGTGGGTAATAAGCGAATGAATAATACAGAAAACAGAGATTGGAGACGGGAAACTGTTCTTGAAGTACAGAGAGAGATAGAGAGAGAGCTAGCTGTGCATGGAGTGTGATTTTAATAGTCGTGGAAGCAAAACAGCAAAATTCATGACGACATTGATCAAATGTGACGCGCAGTTTGCTGCTTCTTTTGCTGCTTCTTTTGCTGCTTCTTTTGCTGCTGGCTCGTGAATTTTGGTTGGAGAGAGACAAAACCTGCAGCTCAGAATCAGCGCAAAAAGATGTAAACACAGCGCGGACCGGACGCATCAGAATCGCTAAGCTCCGACAGCGTGTCCGTCTACGGGCCGTCGGGTGAGAAAGCCGAGAAAGACAAAGTTGATTCTGATGCGTCGGGTCCGTTCTGTGTTTACGTCTTTGTGTGGAATCCGTGTACCTGCTCTCATCTGCTGTTTGGTTGTTGTTGAAATGGTTTTGTGAGCTTTAATCTGAGAATCTGGCGTTTCTGGCAAAACGCAGTTATATTTAAAAGTTGATTCAGGATTTAATGAATTGATATCGCTTTATTCAAGCTACTCACCTCCCACTTCCACCTGCACTTTCAACTGGACCACGGCCAATCAGAGAGGTCCCGCCCCTTACTATCTCTGATTGGTTTAGTCCACGATAGGGGCATAATGTGTGTCTGTTGTTGACCACAGGGAAGGTTGCAGATTTTTTTTTTTTCGCTACCCGAACAGTTGGTCGCACAGGTGCAACCAAATATTTTTTTTTAGTCGCACCACTGAAAAATTTGGTCGTATTTGCGACCAAATTGGTCGCACTCTAGAGCCCTGATGCTCTGTTGGATGACAGACCCGGCCAGTGAAGTATATCCGATTTCTTTGCTTTGTAAATGTCTTTGAAGTATACTTTCATTTTTCATTATCCACCTGGACCGTGAAGCAATGTCTGATCAGTTTTATAATATTTGTCTGAGGCTGAGTAGAGAGTATAGCCTTGTACACTTCCAATTCATCCCATTACTTCTATCAGCAAACACTAGTGAACCGGTTCCACTGCAGTCATACCATGACACTGCCGCCAACATGTTTTAGTAGATAATGTGGCATGCTTCATGAGCTGTTTCTCTACTTCTTCTTGCTTTTCTTTTCACTCGTTAATTTTGGTTTCACCTGTTCAGAACTGTGCAGGCTTTTGTGTTATAGGTGTTGTCTGGGGAAGCATAATGTGGCCTCCTTGTTACTGAGTGTATCCAGTGTTTTGCACCTTGTTACAACAAGGAAATACAAGAGGAACAAGGAAATACAGAGTGTTTACAAACTCTTCCACACATGAAGGCAACTGTTGATTGTAGACTTGATGTAGAGTTGTTTAAATTCTGTACATTACCGATTGTTGACAATGACACGCCTACATCCTCAAGGGTGTTTTTGACTTGGCTACATGTTGTGAAGTTGTGTTTCCTGGAAATAATTTTGTCATCAAACAATCGTCTCTTTTTTTCTAATTAATGATGACCTGCATTTGCATCAACATCTATTTGGACCTCATAGTGAGAACAGAAGAAATACCAAATACAAGCTGAACACTTGGAATCAGCTCTAGAGCTTTGATCTTTTCCTAATTAATCAAGAAATAATGAGGGAACGTGCTTTTTCTGTTTGTAGTCAATTGTCCAGTTACTTCTGAGTATTTGAAACCCACTGTGGTGGTGTACAGAGGCAAATTTACTGTCAAAAATCTGTGTCCAAAAATTACAAATGTTTTCAAGAAAGAAAAAAAAATGGTCCAAGTACCTGGTCAGCCTCTGCTAGCATCCAGAGGAGAAAGCCAATGACAGCAGGATAAAGCATGGAGTTGGTGTAGAAACCCAGCCAAGCAAAATACATGGCAATCTTCACCCCAAAGTAGTCACAGATGTCATCTACAAAGTAGAAAAATTGAAAATGTTGAGGGTTTAGGATTTGAAGGCATCACATAATGTTTTACAGTGTCATTTAATATTCCTTATAACTGTATGTAGGCCTAATGGAGGCCTTCTGTTTACTGCCCTCCAAAGTAAAATTGTAAATCTTCCTACCGAGGGGCTGCCTCTCACATACAGCCTGGACCCAAGATGTCATCAGCTGGTTGAGTATCCTCTGCTCATGAAGAGGAAACATTTGCTGGATCACCCCCCGAGCTATCAGCTCTGGAACTAAAGAGGACACATCAAGTTTGGAAAAACATGGATTCTAAAATCTTATGTAATTAAGCAAAAAAACAATACATTAAGTTTATCTTTGTGAAACAAGTAAAACTCTAACAGTGGATGTCCTGATAGTTTTCAGTGAGGGTTCCTGTGTTAGAACAACAGATGTTCATGATGAACTTGGCATCTATTTGTACTTCAGATAAAATATGAAATATTGCATTTAAATGCAAATGCATTTGTGAAGTATTTAAGGAATGCCTCAATATAAAGCGCTCATAAAAAAAACCCCCAGCATACTGATTGGCTGTCCCTCCAGGAAGTGAATGTTGTGAAGCACCTCCCCCTGCTTGGCTCGCAGGTTATCGAGCCAGTACTTAATGATGCTCTGGCGCTCCTGAACAAAACCACGAACACAAAGCAGGAAAAAAAAGAACACATACATTTTAATCCGTTTGTACCGTTTAAGATATTCAAACATGACCCAGGGTTTGGCTTCTAACCTGAGAGGTAAAAAAGCAGAGCTCGCTCTCAATGTTCTCATAGATGTTGTCCTCCTCACAGGAAAAGCGCCGCATGCCACCACCAAACTGTGGTTTAATGTTCTTGTGCATGCCCATCTGCTCCGCTCCTCGCAGTAAGCTGAGGGTGAATGAACAGCAGCATAAATCCTGATGGAGAACTGACACTGCACAGACGCGGCACTGAAAATGTTTCATTATTTAGGTACATTAAGGGCCGGTTAATATCAAACTGCAGTGAATACAAGTGGAGGTGGAGGATGACTTGTCACATGTGTTCAAAATAATTTTACTCTAATACTCTAATTACATTTCTTGCTAAGAGTTTGTTCATTGACTGTGACATTTTACACTTGGTACTCCATTTTCAGAGCCACAAAATTATTATTGGAACAATTGACTAAATACCAATTTTTTTTGGCCGGGTAAGACCTGGTCTTTTGTAACACAGCTGGTCATCTGCCTCCGACTCCCTTTCTCTCAGGCATCCTCCTCTGTCACACCAAATCACTGCATGTCCTCCTTCACATCCATGAATCTCGTTTGTGGTCTTCATCTTTTCCTTCTCCCTGGCAGCTGGCACAGTCTTTTTCCAATATATCCACTACCTTCTCTGCACATGTCCAAATCATCTCCTTGCTTCTCTAACTTTGTCTCCATACCACTAAACCTGAGCTGTTCCTCTAATGTACTAATTTCTAATCTTTTCCACTCTGGTCCCTCCCAATAAAAATCTTAACATCTTCAACTCTACTACCTCCTGTCTTTGTGTTCATGCCACTGTATCCAAAACATAAATCATAGCAGGTCTCACCCGTCTTTCACTCTTGCTGCTATTCTAGAGTCACAAATCACCCCTAATTCTCATCTCCACCCACTCCACCTTGGTACATTGTTAAAAAGAATGAATATACTTGCCAGATCTTCAACACCAACGAAAAAAAAAAATGACCACAGAGGACAACTAAAGCGGATGAATTGTGAATTTTTTTCCTTAGTTAACAAAAACACTTCAGACCAAGTCAAGAACACTCTGGAGGAGGTATCATTGTCAAGATCTCCAATCAACAGACATCTTCTGGAGTGTAAATAATGAGAGAAAACCACCAGTTAAACTCAAGAACTAGAAGATCAGATTAAACTTTGCCAGAAAACATCTAAAAAGCCTCCACGGTTCTTTAAAAAAGAAGAGATGAAACCAAGATGAGCTTATATCAGAATGATGGGAAGAGAAAAGTCGGAAGAAAAATCGAAACAGTTGATGAAATAAAGTACACCACATCATCTGTCAAACATGGTGGAGGTAGTGTTATGGCATGGGCATGTATGACTGGCATGTTTATCGATGATGTGACTGCTGATAGAAGCAGCAGGATGAGCTGTGATGTGTACAGCTCTGACTCAGACAAATTAAATGCTGCAAACTGATCAGACAGAGCTATCCCACATTGCAAGGAGGTCTGGCCCGGATCTGGTATTAAGCCGGCAATGTATCATGCCGACATCTGGCATGATAAGACGTATGTTTTCCAGATATGGGCCAGGCCCTGGCTCCCATATCTGGCTCCCAGATACCTGGCTAATCCAGTCTGCATGTTGTGAGTGCGAATATGTATGAATGTAGTTAGGAAGCACTCAGTTAAGCGAAAGTGTGTGGTTGAGTGAATGTGGCATGTTGTATAAAGCACTTTGAGTAATCTGGGAGAGCTGAAAAATGCTATATAAGAATCAGTCCATTCACTGTCTGAACAGAGTGTTGTCATGTTACTTTTGCGCTATTATGCACATGTTCTTATTACATGGCTTAATTAAGGTACACATTAGGCTGACATCTAGGGCCAGAGCTGAAACTGTTCTGGGCCAGCACAGGGCCAGCAGTGTGTCTGCAACTGGCCTTGTGCTGGCCCATGTGTGGGCCACCTTTGGCAAACCAGATCCTGGCCACCAAAGGGCCGTCATTCTTTGCGGTATGTGGGCCATGTGTAAGCACATTGTGTGGGCCAGATTCGGACCATACCAATTTTGCTATGTGGGACAAAGTGCAAACACAGCATTCAAAGCATTTGGTGATGTCCATGAGTTCAAGACCTGATGCAGTCATTGACTACAAAGGATTTTCAAATATTAAAAACAGTCCTCATATTTAAAATTATGTTAGTTTAAAAAAATAATAATAATTTTTTAAAAACTCTTTAATTAAAGCTGAAGCTCTGGGCTTTAATCTTAAAATCCACTGTGACGGTGCACACAAGATCACGTAACGGAAAAACAAAAACAAAAATAACTGTCTACAAACATTTGGACCTAACTGTATATGCTAAAACCATCTAATCATGTATGTAAAATTAATACTTCACATTTTTGTATCTAACTGCACCTAACTGAATAGGAGCTGTAAACACACAGTTCTTTCATACCAAAACACATTTATTTGCCACGACCCAACACTAAGTCTGGGTATTTGTTTGTGGCTAAGATGAAGCAGGTGTAAATCAATAATGGTATAAAATGTCAAAATGGTGTAACACACACAGACAGAGTTTGAGTTACCTACTTCTCAAACGTTGTTGTGATGAAGAAGGCGTTTGCCTGGGTGTGTTTATGCTGTCGAACCTGGATGCTGACTTGTGGGATTCCAACCCGAATCTGATTAAGGAGCCACAGCAGAGTGTGGTCATCTATTGTGTCTGTAGGGAAAAATGTTGACATTTTTTATCAATCGCATTAATGTCATTTACATGTAGTTTTATTACAGTCTAAATTAACTTGGCAGGTTTAGAGTCTCGTTTATCAAAATTATAAGGAAATTACATGTTTGATGCTGTGTAAGGAGGCTGAACCAAAGCCAGTTTTTCACAGCTCTGACTGAAGTGTCATGAAGCAGGGAGGTAGGTGGGAGGTGGAGGTGGCAGTAACAGGCCTTTCCAGTTAAATACTTGTCTCCATTTACCACAAAGATTTTTTTAAAAGCTATTGAGGATGGACTGTAACCAATCAATCTTTTTCAGCTGACTATGAACATTTTGAACCAGTAATGAAACTGTTATAGACCTTACTAACACTAAACATCACACTGAAAAGCATTTACAACGTTAAGTTCATCTAACGTGGAAACGCTTTAAAACAGGTGCAATTTATATATAAACATGTGCCGTGTGTGTTTCTTTCTATCAGATTCAGCTATGACTGTTGCACATTGTTGAGTTACAATTTTGTAACAGCTGCTGTCTTTGATTGCTTAGAATAAACTCATACTGAGCCATTTATGGTTGATAAAAACTGCTTCAGCTGACTTGATAAGACTACATTTTCTGGTTAAAATTCAAGCGTGCCTGCCTAGATTAAAAACTGCAGGTACGCAAGATAAGACAGTTAAGGTGCAATTCTGTGCGTCATGTGTGCACTTTCAGATGAATGACTTAAAACATCAAAGCGTAAATAGGTGGAAACAGTTGAACTCTAAACAATCAAAGCAGCCGACGTTTCCGCTGAAGGTCGGCTCAAAAGGAAGTGTGTGCAGTGAGTGGTCATAAAAAACAGACGCGCATTCTTCAGATTTGTTTTCTTAAACATAAAAAATCTTCACAGTAATCGTAAGATCCAATGTCGAAGAGTTTACATTTCAATTCCTGTTTTACCACAAAACATCTTAACAGTCTCAACCATCCCTTTACTCTAATTAAGTTAAATGAAATTCATTTTACATTATATATATAAGACATTACATATATAAGAACTGAGGTTATATATATAACCTCAGTTCTTAATAATGAGGATAATAAAATTGCATAAACACATTTTGTTGACAAGAAGACATTTCAAATACATATTAAATACTTAAGCTGAGAAAATGTACCATTTTATAATGATTACATGTCTCATAAAAAGGTTGGGACAGGGTCGTGTAAACCACCGTGTAACATCCCCTCTTCTTTTAACAGCAGCCTGTAAAAATCCGGTGACTGAGGAGAGCAGTTACTGGAAATTTGGGAGAGGAATTTTGTCAAATTCCTGCCACCATTTTCAAATCATACATGGAAGCACAGCATGAGTGGAGGTCTCTTTTTTTTCCTCTTGTACCTTCCCGTTGTTGTGTACATTTCAGTGTTTTTCTTGTAACGCTACCGATCTCCGACTTGTAATTCCATGTGATGTCTGTGTTATGTGTGTAAGGTCGGGGGGGGGGTTACCATCTCGCTGCAGGGCAACCTGCTTGCGACAAATAAAGCTGTCATTCATTCATTCATTCATTCATTCATTCATAGCAGGTCTCACTACCATCCCTTTCACTCTTGGTGCCATCCTTCTGTCAGAGTTCACCCTTGACAACCGTGTCCCTCCACTCCACCCTGCCTGGACTCTCTTCTTCACCTTTCTTGTCCTTTGACTGTTGCATTATTTAATCCTTATATCTGCCTCCATTCATCCTACAGACATCTGATGTTCCCTATAACTACATTCCTGACACCACCTTACTGCCTCCTATCTCTTTAAGACTGCACGTTCTGCACAAGATGTCATCCACCTGTGTGCCCCTTCCTCCAATCTTATATGTCATGCCATGGTCCTCCCTCTTACCTCCCTACCAAAGCCATTTCTATAGTTTTGGCAAAAATCCACCACCATCTGTCCTTCTGCGTTTCTCTCCTTAACACCATACCCACTTAACACCTCTGTTTCTGTCACGCAAATGTCCATTGACGTCTGCTCCAATCACCACCCTCTTCCCCCTTCAGACACTCTCTGCCACGTCATTCAACTTACTCCAGAGTTCCTCTTTCTCTTTTTATTCACGTCTACCCTTTTGGGCACTTTGAAAATCTCTTCACCTCAGTAACACTGTTCACACACTCTTCCAACAAGATTACCCCTACTTCATTTCTCTTCCTACTTACAGCTTGGTAAAACAGCTTGAATCCACCTACAATGTTCCATTCTACCTGGTCTCCTGCACACATAATATATTTAGTTTCCTTCTCTCCATCATATCAGCCAGCTCTCTTTCTTTGCCAGTTATAGTCCCTAGATTTGCTACTTTCCCCTGTCTTTCCTTCTCTCTCCTTGCCTTCAAACATGCCTTCCCCTTTCCTCTTTCTTTATCTTTCATCAACAGTAGCACAGATTCCTCCAGCACCCTGTTAGCCAACGGCACCCGATGCAGTCCTTGTTAACCCAGGCCCTGACCGGACATGGTTATCTCATTCTTTATGATCCACATGTTTGATTTGGTTAAGATTTTACACTGGTTGGAGGATTAGGAGTCCCCCTGCAGTCTTGGTCAAATGTCTCACTTTAAACATTTGATGTTTTGCGTATTCCACTGTAAGTACAATATGTATTTATGAGATCAGCAAATAATTGTATTCTGTTTTTACACAGCATCCCACCTTTTTGGGAATTCAGGTCGTAAAATGTACACCTCGAAAACAGGACACACTGTCTTGAAAATGAAGAGCAGAAATGCCAGAGAGATGCAGTAAACTGAACATATATGCTGCAGGATTTCATGTCACCAAAGATTATTTACAAAAGCAGTCTAACATAGACCCCACACAAACGGTATCATGTTAAAATGCAACATAATGTATAGGATGGGACTTTCGTGTTGTATATGTGAAGGTTTGGCCAACGAATTCACAGCTTCATTAAAATACACTGCAGAAGGGGATGGTGTGCAAATACAAGCACAGTAAATGGAAGATTTCTAATTGTCCCAGAGCCCATCTGACAGTCACAATCATCTGACTAAGTGGGTGGCTGATCATCACTGATATTAAATGAACACTGTTCTCTCTGCAGCAAGGGCTTCAGCACAGGACAAACAAAACAAACAGGACACGTCTGAGCTTACTGTACCTGGGAATGTCATCAGTATATCACAGTTCTCTGTGGGAACCATCTTTAACCAGGACTTCCGTGACATAATAAAGTGCCTGGCCTGTAGAAGTCGCTTCCCAAACAGTTTATCTAAGAAAGACAGGAAATATAGAGAACGGATGAGACTGGGTCAAACTGAGATTAACAAAGTTTAAAGAGAAAAAAGACAGATGCTAACCACAACTGACCAGTTTTTCATTGATATCAGTTTAATCACAACATTTTCCATTCACTATTAACTGTTTGCTCTGTCATGGTGACATAGGGACTGAAATGTAGAAAATAATGAGTCATCGCCAGTGAAGGTTAACAGTGCTGTGACTGAGCAAATGTTCTGAGAGGCAAACAAACAAACCATCTGCAAACTGGTCGGTGAGTAAATACTCACTAACAAGCTACTTTTTCAAGCCTCTCTAGATAAAAATTAAGTGCTGACAAACCAACAGGCCTCGGTTGTACTCAGCAGTGTCATCCCACTTGTCCATTACAACGACACGCTGAAGTCTGAAGTCATCATTTTTATTGCTGTGCCTTTCACGCGTTGGTTTTCAGTGGCTCACGCTCAGGAGCGACAGCCACGGTGATGGGCGAATCGCTTCATAGTTCACTGAATTATACTGTAACACTCTTTCAGCGTGTGCCTGTCTTCTGGATGTCACATTCTGCAATATCACATCACCTACTTACAGCACGTATTAGCCCTCTTTCTGAGGGCCTTCGGTGCTGCTGTCATCTTCTGTGTTACAGTATTTTGTGGCTCACTGCATTCAATACATAACTAATAAACTCCAACATCAATCACACCTAACCAGAAATGCGATGAATAAATTCATAAAGATCTGACTTTTTGTATGACATAATGATGCGATCCAAGCCAAGCTACAGACACTGGCTGGTTCTACTCCATGCTCTGTGTGTTTCAGAGTACTGCACACCGATGTTCTCGCTGGTTCCCCATGACAGAAACGCTCATTAAAGCCATGAAGGATCCTCTACTTGAACGTGTGTCTGACATGCAAATTTCTCTCCCGGGCAGAAGCAATTTATCAAATTAGGGTCAAATTATCTTTAAATGATGAGCTTATTTAATATAAGAATGCAATGGAGCAGGTGCACACCATGAGACATATTTATCATATTAATTATAGATAAATTAATACATAAAATGACAAACAAAATTACACTTACTAAGCACTGGCTATCGGATTTTTTTTTTTCACAGCTGCGTTTTTATATCAGTCCAGGTTTTGCAGTTTGTTTTGCTTTTATGATCATTAATTGTGATTTTAAGATCAAGTTTACTGATACAAAAGTGAGAGGTTTCACATAACGAATGAGAATGATGATATTTATCAAGCGCAATGGGACTCAACATGTTTTTTTTCCGTTTGATTTTACTACTAATTTAAATATTTATTCAGGAGTAAGCCTAAATATTGTTTACATACTCTGTTGCCAAGTCAAGTTGGGATGGGGTGGTTTCCCAGCATGCAATGGTCAAACAGCAGGCAAGCATCCATGAAGTGCAAAGTCTTCAACAAACAGGCTACACACAAACCAGAAAGACGGAAGCTTTGATAATCTGCTGTAGCCTCCAGACTGACAGAGCAATGGGAAATGGTAGGATATCTTTCCAAACCTTTGAAAGTTTAAAGTTCTTTTTTATGTATGTATATATATTATGTGACACTAAATTTCCCCCCAGTGTGGTTTACGCTGGCTGGCTTGAAGTCAGATCGTAAATGAAAGCAGTAGCTATCGTGACACTGTTCAGGCCAGGACTGTAAGGGTTATACAGTAAGAGGCCCAGACTATT
Source organism: Perissodus microlepis (assembly GCF_051167445.1). Classification (NCBI taxonomy): domain Eukaryota; kingdom Metazoa; phylum Chordata; class Actinopteri; order Cichliformes; family Cichlidae; genus Perissodus; species Perissodus microlepis. The sequence continues at coordinate 11,846,842 of NC_140478.1, forward strand.
ACCCGAGTCTTTAATAAAGGCAAGGTATCTATGCGTCCTGAAACATGCCACTACAGAGCAAACCCCCATGAAGTGTCACAGAAGAGTGGAGTAAAAGGTGACAGCGCATATAATTCCCACTGCTTTTTATAATCTTCATAATCCATCCATCCATCCATCATCCATCCATCTCTTGCTTACTCACTACTGTAGCATGCTATTTCTCCGTGTAAAGTCACAGCTGACATCTGAGCTCGCAGCGCATTATTTAGTGTCTTCGGAGTATAGCGCACAGTGTCCGACAGCCCGCCGGGACACACACCTCCGTTGCATATCAGCCCTTCATGCACCTGTGGACCAGAAAGCCTGCCTCGGACTCTTCCCGGGCCTGCCTGAATCGGAATGCGCACCGTGTAGCGGCGAAATTAAAGGACACGGAAACCTCAACCCAGTCACAGACGGATCCCTCCAGTCTCCCCAGTGAGTCATTCAGTAAAGTCTGTTCAGCATCAGTGACTGCACCATATCGTTTGTGCATTATCCCCATTCTCTCACTCATTTTTTTTTCTTTTTTCTTTTTTTGGGTAAAGGCACACAAACACTCGCTTTCTGTGACCACAGAGAAAGCGAGTCCACACACACATTTTGCCGTTCACCCCTCTCCCCACCCCCTCAATCTTTCTCTGCGATACTCACTCAACACTCCAGACGGGGTTGAGGACGTCTGTTGATGCTGCTGCTGGTTGTTGGTCCTGTCCTGCTGCTGTTCGCTTGGCACCGTCCTCTCCATCCTCTCCCCTGCCCCGTCTCTGTCGCTTATGTCTGCGGCGCTGCTGCTGCTGCTGCTGCCACTGTTTACAGTAGCATCGGCAACAGCTGCCGCGGTGCCCGCCGCTTGCATGGTGGTGCACAAATACTCCAGTTGGTGAATTGGCTGGAAGACCGCACCGCACGGAGGACTCTGATTTTTTCGTTTATTTCATGGCTGTTGCGTGCAAAGGGAAACCCTAATGTATGTGAAAGATGAGGAGGAGGAAGAGGAGGAGGAACATGATCATGGCATGTACACGTTACGCGCACCAGTCGTGACTGTGTGACGACAGAGTTTTAGGGGAACACCTAGCAGACTGCAGGTCCACTGGCGATATGAAGGTGCACTTTATGTTTTGGTTTTTTTGAAAAAATATATTTATTGAAAATCTACAAAGCCAACAGGATTGTATTGAGTCCCTTCAGGATTGGAAGTTCTCACATATTAAATTAGGTCAGTGCTCAAGATTAATAGCCTGTTATCACCAGGACTTCATGGCCTGTATCTGTATAGTAACAAATGTGCTTTTGATTGTAAACTTGCAACCAATTGTTTTTAAATCAATCTTCTTTCTGCCCTGGATATCATCGGAGTCTTTTGTGAATTAAAAATAAATAAATTCAGACTAGTTTGCTTTTTAAATCATCTTCTGAGGTTGCAAGCAGGAGAATGCAGCCAAGGAAGTGGTTACCATGGCTTAACAGGGGTCTAGTGGTGACAGCAGCTTCTATACAAGTCTGTAGGCACATGACACTCAGTAGTTTGCTTATTACACAGCAGTAAATTAAGAAACCTGACAGTCTGACATGGTCATGTTTTTAATAATCCCTGAGTCATATCTCATTATTTTGGCATCTATAAAATGTGGCTCTGGACTGCATATGGAAGCCTTTTCATTTCACTGTATTTTTGTGTGTGACTTGCTGGCCTAGTTACATATTCCAAATTTGCTCACTCAACTAAAAATATAGCGAGCAAATGCGACTATGGTTAGACACAACTAACAAGTTGGTTTTAGGCAGGGTCATGTATTTGGTCATAATGAAGTTGAGTTTTACACGTTTATTCATGTACAAAACAAGACAAACGAAACCAAAAAAAATGATGTCACATTTTAATTAGGTCAAGCCACACTAACCATTTCCCTGTTCGATAGAAGTGCACATGAATATTTCCCAAGACATCATTGCATACATTTAAGTAAGCACAAAGTCAATGCTCAAATACAATTTTAATAAAACTGAAGAAGGAAGAAAACAAAATTCACGTTTATTTCTCATGAGCTCACAGGTCCACTGCTTCTGTGAACTTTCTGCTGCTCAGAACAACATAAATAAATGTGCATGTTGGCATTTTCTGACCACCCTCTGGTGACACATTTCTGAGTATTAGAATCAGGAAAAAATGTGATTTAAGAGACTTTGAATCTCTCAAAACACAGCAAATTGAACCTTGCAGCTGATGGGCTACAGCAGCAAAAGACCACACCATGTGTCATTCCTGTCAGTTAACAACAGGAAACTGAAGCTACAGTTGGCACACGTTCACCAAAACTAGAGAATTGGACAAACGTTGGCAAGGCTGATGAGTCTGTGACATTCGGATGGTAGCATGGATTTTGTAGCAGAGGAAGAAGTTGGACAGATTCCCCAGAGCCCCAACTACAGGAATGACAAGTTTGTTTTTGTTTGCAGTACTTGAATAAATCTCCTGACACGAAATCATTTCATTCACCCCACACGTGGACTCGACTTTACAGTTGACTGATAATGCATACCTGAAGTCATCTCTCTAACCAAGGAATCAAAAGAAAGGAAAGGGAAAGAAAGCAAAGTGAGGGAAATGAGCCATTAACAGACTTCTTTCAAAATAAAGGTGAGCAGAGCACAACTAACAGGTTAAGATTGGTTTAGCTAAGAGCGTTTGCTAAAGACAGTGAGCCAGTGGTTCTATCAGAGTTAGCCAGCACGACTTAACTCATTAACACATGAATATTCATTTCAGAAACAGCCAGAGACTGAAGCAGCAGCAGGTCCCTCTCTAGATTATGTGATACTAGGTGAGCACATGTAGCAGCAGTTTAAAGTTATTCTAGTCTTTTCCATCAATAGCAGCTTCAGCTTCAGCTTATGTTGGACCAGTGAGGCCGTGATGTAAACAAGGCATTTTTAAGCAAGTGTTTAAGGCTGATGAAATAGTACTTTAAAATAATACAATGCTCCTTAATTAATATTAAAAAAAGTATGCAAGTAGTCACCTTTGGTTAGTTCTTATGAAGCACCAACATATCCACGTAGACGCTCACAGTTTCATGTTCTGCTAAATCATCCAGTCAAGACCAAAAAACTGCTGTATAACTTTTATATTTGATAGCATCAAGGGAACACTAACAGATGGCGGCTGTTACATCATCGCACATATCGTAAACACACTGCTGTTAGACCTGTACAATACTGTCATTAGCGTTTCATGGAAACAAGTAAATATGGACATTTATTCACACTTTTTACACACAATGATCAAGACAAGTACATTTATAATTATTCTGGTTTGCCTTGATGATCTGGTTTGACCTCTGATGTGCCTTTGTGCCAAACAGGTTGAAAGCAGCATGATGCTGTAAGGTTAAGGGGCTGCAATCAGTCCTGAATGCGATAAAAGATGATGGAAGTGAAAAGAGAGAGCAAAATGAAGGTTACCCTGGGGTGATGGGAAGGACGCGGAGAGGACATAGCATGTTAGAAAGCTAAGATTGCACTTTAAGCTTTTTTATGCCAAGAGAATAATAAATACTGAAATATAAATGAAGAAAATAATACACCCTTAAGCTGGATACTCCAAGCTAAACTCATTGAAACATAATATAATTGCAGAAATGTGGGGATATTTCAAACTAAACAGACTTTTGGTCTTATGTGTTTTTAAAGGCAGCTCATGAATGGCTACACTACAGATTATTGTGTACAGTTATGAACTAAATTATTTGTTGAAATAAAATGAAATAAAATCATGTAAGATATGGATCAAGAATGGAAGAGGGCCCACAAAGAGTCATGCATATGTGCCCCTGAAGGTTTGGTCAGAATTTAACATAAACAGCACAAAAGCATGGATCTACCTGCCTTGTGTCAGCAGTTCAGGATGATGGTGGTGTAAATGCATGGGGGATATTTTCCTGGCACGCTTTGAGCCTGTTTTGAGGATCAGTTAAGCACCACAGTTTACCCGAGTACTATCGCTGACCATGTTCAGGCCTTTATGACGGCAGTGTAGCCATCTTCTGATGGTTGCATTCAGTATGATAACGCACAGTGTCACAAAGCTGAGATCATCTCGAACATGACAGCAAGTTATAAAGACAAACCGTCCCACTGTCACCTGATCTCAGTCTAACAGAGCGTCTTTGGAATGTGGTTGGAAGAAGAGATTTGCATCATGGATGTGTAGCCGATAAATCTGCAGCAACTGTGTGACACTATCATGTCAATATGGAGCAAAATCCTCTGAGAAAAGTTTCCAGCTCCTTGTTGAACCCAAACCACAAAGAATGAAGGCAATAATAGCATAAAATAAAGGCGTAACTTTATGGTGAGTCAATCAACAAGCCCAGTAAATGTTCTTATTTTTTTTATGAAGAAAAACAATATGAAGCATTAATAATGTCATAATTAAGGTTTTAATAATAGCATATGGCGTTGTATTTAAATATGTGTGCATCGTTTTTCACGAGCAGTATAAAAGAAAGCATTCAGCTGGATAGCGATACAATAATTAGAGCTATTTGAATCTATTATTCATTTACACCTTCTGCTTTTGTTGTCACACAAAGGAACAGCTGTTTGCCTACCACAGTTTTCACTGTCATGTCAGCACATGGACCTGACAAATTGTCCCTCAGCTCAGAAAGAGATCTTGTGTCTGCCTTTCAGCGTGCTGTGCAACGTGAGCAGCAGTGAAAGGTAAGCACGGCTGAGCGCTGACAAAGTAAGTTGAAGTTAGAGATAAAAATGGAGTACTGTTGATTATCTTTCTGTTCTTGACTAGGCTGCTACTTGGTAAAAAATAAACCAAACCTCAGGTTTTATCAATTGCATTAACTTCCTGCTTTGTAAATTGGTGTACCCAAATTGGTGTACCGGGGTGGCTGTAGCTCAGGTGGCAGAGCAGGTCAGCCACTAATCAGAAGGTCGGTGGTTCGATCCCAGGCTGCCTCCTGGCTGCATGCCAAATATCCTTGGGCAAGATACTAACCCCATGTTTGCCTACTGGTGGTGGTCAGAGGGCCCGGTGGCGCCTGTGTCCGGCAGCCTCGCCTCTGTCAGTGCCCCAGGGCAGCTGTGGCTACAATGTAGCTTGCTATCGCCAGTGTGTGAATGTGTGTGTGAATGGGTGGATGACTGAATGTAGTGTAAAGCGCTTTGGGGTCCTATGGACTAGAAAAGCGCTTTTGTTGATTGACTCATCAAAATGCAGGCCATTTACCCTTCAGGCAGGTAAAAATGAAACAATCAAAAGAAAGATAAACGGGCATTCATGACACCCTTGTGTTCTACAGGGTGGGCCATTTATATGGATACACCGTAATAACATGGGAATGGTTGGTGATATTAAAGTCCTGTTTGTGGCACATTAGTATATGTGAGGGGGCAAACTCCTCAAGATGGGTGGTGACCATGGTGGCCATTTAGAAGTCGGCCATCTTGGATACAACTTTTGTTTTTCCAACAGGAAGAGGGCCATGTGACACATCAAACTTATTGGTAATGTCACAAGAAAAACAATGGTGTGCTTGGTTTCAACGTAACTTTATTCTTTCATGAGTTATTTGTTGAAACTGATGTTTCTTCATCAGTGACAGTTTTCTTGTGTCCACGTTTTGGCAAATCCAACACTGAACCAGTTTCACGAAACTTAGCAAGCAGTTTGCTAACTGTAGCATGGGAGATGGGTGGTCTTGTAGGGTGTCTTGCATTGAAATCTGCTGCAATGACCCGGTTACTGCGTTCACCAGATATCAACACAATTTCGATCCGCTCCTCACGTGTTAACCTCTTCAACATGTCAATGGCTGTGAACAAAGAGAAACTTGTAAATAACTCATGAAAGAATAAAGTTACGTTGAAACCAAGCACACCATTGTTTTTCTTGTGACATTACCAATAAGTTTGATGTGTCACATGGCCCTCTTCCTATTGAAAAAACAAAAGTTGTATCCATGGTCACCACCCATCTTGAGGAGTTTGCCCCCTCACATATACTAATGTGCCACAAACAGGACTTTAATATCACCAACCATTCCCATGTTATACAGTGTATCCATATAAATGGCCCACCCTGTAGTATAGCAATACACTGGCATAGACACTAGATGGAAGCAGTACACAGGTTAACGTCATGAAGGATGGTTCTGCTGCAAAGTTAATATGTGAACCTGTAACCCTTTTATCGCATTGAAAGAAAGACACTACAGGTCTATGACACACTGAGATAAACAAAAGCGCAAACTTTTGTATTATTAAGCAAAAGTAAGGAAGGGGCTGTCATTGTCACGGACTGAGATGCAGAGTTTCTTATCAGACCAATTTTGTTATCAGCGTGTTGCACCGGGTTGTAGCACTAGACCTCTGTCATAACTTTTTATGATTTAAATGGGGAACTCCAGGAGTCACATGACCTTTGAAAAGTACTCATATGAATTTAAGATATTATCAGTGACATCTGAAAGAGAGTATTTTTCCCAGCATTCGCCAATTTTTCTTAATTATTTTCTGCTTTGCTCAAACTAAACAGATATGATAACTTCAAGAGCTTTGTGTGATGAGTGATGTCCTCGCTAAGGTGTGTAATGTATACAGCACCTACTGTTACCCTTAGCAGACTGGATGATCAATAACCTTCTCTATATTCCCTGCTGTAGAATAGAGTTCTCAGCATGTGAGGGATAATTGATTAGATCAACAGCACCCTCTTGTAAACAGGTTTGAGTGGGCCTGCTTTTTGTTTCTTGTTTGTACGGCTTCCCTTTGTTACATATTGCAGATACACTAGCCGACAACATTAAATGTTTCTGCTATGCAGCACTTTCTGTTGAGTTATTTTGCCTCTCAACAAGAGAGTCAACAAACTGCTTCACTTTTTCACTACACATTGATATATATTGTTATTTTATTATCATCAAGTCTACATTTCACTTTGATTCATTAGCCAATCAAATGCAGGATAAATGTTTTTTTCATTAATCTCAGCTACAAAATCTTTAGCTTTTCCATGTTGAGCATTTTTGCAAATTGATGTTAGCTTTTACCTTGGGCCATATGTGATTTGCTGCCATTCACTTTTAGGACAATTCAGACTGCAACTTGCAATGTTTTAATTTTAGTTTCAGTGCAATTCATTAACCCAAATAGATTTTGGAAACTAACAGTTATTATAAGACTGTTTGATGGAAAAAAGGAGATGTCATCACAAGATCTTGAGGTAAGTGTTGTTCTTAAAGTACAAAGTGTCAAAGTCTGCCTGTGAATAACTGCACAAATTTGACTTCCAGGGTCTTCATAAAGAACATTAGAGCAAAACTACTGTACATGTGTTTAAATTGATATGCACTCGACAGAGAAATCAATCATTCCAGCTGGGATGTAGAGTAGTGAAACTGCTACGGTTTTGCTTCAAACATTTGGTAACGATTGATTCAGCAGTGAGTTCAGTGATATCAGTCATAATGAAATTCCATCTGTCCAGCAATTCAAGCTGAACCTGACCATGAGCTTTTCAACTGGATAACAAAAGCCAGTAAATAAAAAAAAAACGTTTAATGTTAAAGTTTAATGTAAGGTATTATTGTGCTCTTTGTGTTGGGGCAGTAAAATAAAGGAAAGTTGTAGGTGGAACATTTTATTATATTGACATTACCATTTGAACTTCATGTTTCTTCAAAAAACATAAAGGTCTAGCTGTTAAAACAAAGATTATATGAAAGCAAACTGTTGTCTTTAACAACAAAACAATCTTTGCCTTTCTTCCAATAACATTTCTGCTGAAAGAAGTCAAGGTGAAGGTCAGGGTTGCTCTGAAGGATGTAAAAAAAAAAAAAAAGCCTCATATTCCCCTCTAGACTCTGCAGTGTTGATGGACAAAAAAAGGGGTTTTGCTCCATGATGTCTTTTCCATCCTGGGCAGCCGTGTGACGGCAGCTACAGCCCAACAGACAGGAAATGCAATTAGAAGTCACAGTAAAAAAGGGGACATTAGCATGCACAGACAAAAGAGTCACAGTCCTGAAGCCCCAGGTGAGGAAGGAGGTCGTAATCATAACCACCCTTACAATTTCCTGCCTTTTAGGAAGTAGAGGGAGGTGGTCCTTCAGACTGTGCCACAAATGCCTCATATTTTTGTAAGTAATGACCAGAGTTCTTAGGGTCAAGATCCCCAGTCAACAGCCAGCACTGAGTGTGTGTGAATGTTATCTAGTCTTAACCTGACCATGTGCTGGATTAGCTTTTACCCAGACGTACATCTGGCCTTAATAATGACCTGCTTAAACACCCAGTGTATCGTATTTGATGCATGTCTTTTGTGACTTTTTGAGACAAGCAATTTAAAAAATGCCAGATGTAGCATTCATGTAGCATTAAATGTAATTATTTTTTTAAACAAATGGTCAGATGGTTCACTAAACCTTTCCTGGCAATTATGTCATGTTTCAGGCTTTAAAAGATTTTTAAAAACCTAAACAAATGAAAACAAAAACAGGACATGTATGGATAGGCTGCTTACACTTTATTTCAAACTGTGTCCAGTTTTGGCAAAGTGACAGAAAGCTTGAAAAAAAAGAGACATGCATTGCTCGAATGTAAGTATATCTCGTATGTCCTATTGGTCTGTGGTAAAGTTCACTTTATTACATGTTAACATATTTATAATACTTTGTTTTTAGCTCTGTTAAAAGGAATAATATAAATACAATAACCTTCAAGGAGTTGTTCAAGCATAAATTAAATTTAAAGAATGTAAGGTGGGAAAGTTCAAACTACGCCTGTAGCCTCGTAGTCTGTTCCGAGTCTGCCCCACATCTTGCCCTATGACAAGCCTGAATTGGATGAGAAATTATAGAAAGTGCATAACAATTGTTGGTATTGACCACTGTGTCAGTCAGACAATGCTCAGTGGTGAACTGTGCACATAGAATACACAAATGATGTACGGGGCAGGAAAATGACATGACATGACAGGAAACAGACTTGCTCAGACCAGCATCATCAAGATAATTTTCCAGTAAGTAGTTTTAACACATCCTGTGTCCCATCGCATCCAATAAAGAGACTCCCAGTAGCATCCAACCATCTGACCTTTAATACCCTGATTGGCGCTCCTGCATTTCACATCCTAAATGTGGAAAACACTACTGTTAAACAAAGGATATCCTATCCCTCTCGCCCAAGCCTAAGTGCTGTATTTAATTGGCACCAATACAAATACCCTTTTGATTCTTGAATTAACAGCATGTCCCCATCCTTTCACAGTTCTTTGAACAGGATGTTTGTCTGTTCTCAAGATGTTTTTTCCCCACTGGACCATGTTGGCTCCACACTGTTGGGGTCCAAATAAAACGAACCTTTGTATGAAACTAATCCAAGAACAGTAGCTTTGTTTATATTTTTGTCTGTATTAAAGCTGTTGTATTAATATTCTGGCTGTGATCGGAGAAAGAAGATAAAATCTGATTGCTATGTCTAAGGTTGTTTAAGGTGTGGTCAGACCACTCATCATGTAGCGATTGCTCCGTCTTTTCCCACCTGTTTTTTTTTTCAATGAGAGGTATTTTAAGATCTTATTTAGATTATGGATATCCGTGTTCTCTGCCATAAGGAGGTTACGCACTGTTTTTAAGTGCTTGTCAAAAGATTCCTACCATTTTTCTCTGCCTCCATACTAACAAGTTGGCAGGTAAACATAAACATGTTGGAAGGATTAAACCGTGTTGCCAATAAGCTGTCACAGGAGGGGCTTGGGAGTCAGCTGCAGACAATTAGTTACACAATAGGTGACGCACACAGAAACAAACAGTTCTTTCCGGATCTGAATGGGATAATATTTTAAATAGCTTTGTTTATAAAGAACAAGACAAGGAGACAGAGAAATGGAGACTAGAGGCACAGTTTACATACTTAGGCTTAAACAAAACCTTTATTTTTATCTTTGTATTTACAGTGTAAAAATACTATATACTAAATACTAGATGCCATTATTCATACACGCATGACAAAGCTTCACATTTTAAATGTAAAAGTGCAAGTTATTGGAATGGATTTCATACATGCATACTGAAACATTACCTGTCGTAAGCAGAGCGTATTATACAGTACTTTTATGTATAGACAATGTGAGAACTCAATATGAGAAGCCATGTGTAACAGATAACAACAGATTATAAAAATGATACGGTTAACCCAGCATTCTGGAGACTTCTTGTTTCTCCCTGTTGAAAGAAAGAAAGAAAGAAAGAAAGAAAGACATTTGGTATTTGTATATAAAGTGGAAGTGCATCAAACCTGCAACATTTTGTGTGGATAACTTTGATGATAATCTGTGTAATACACAAGGGTCTTCTAGAAAATTTTGATATAAACTATTTAGAAATAACCTATAAACCTATTTTAAAACATTTATGTATTTACCCCACCGCTTACCAAAATCCATATTTTTTTGGTAAGGTGTTCCATCGCACATTGTTTTACCTAAAAAAAACTGGTTTGTCTAAAAAGGCCAATTAATCACGTTAGCAGAGGCTGAAATCTGTCATGCTGATTAAAGAAGCAGCACATTTGCTTAAAAAATGCTCTACCTTGGCTATTTTAGCAGACTTAAACCCACACAGGCTGTTGCCTCATTCACATACGTAAGCAATTGCATTGCTTCTTCAATTGTATTTGGTGCACAAATAGCCCACGAGTGTTTCTAGTTTGAGTGACTTGCAGGTCTTCAGCTGGCAACTTAATTTAGTAAGAGCTAGACTGTGCAGGTTTGTGAACAGAGTATTATACCCTGTTGTATGTCTTTATGATTCTATAGTCAAACCCAAAAGGCTGACATTCAACTAGTCAAAGTCCTTGCTTCTTTAATCAGCACACTTTTCAGCATTAAGTAAAACATAGGTGATGGCGGATGTTGATTTTAACTATTTTTTAAATAATCCTGCATTAATAATGGTCATTTACAACATTTAGTGTCATATTTTATTGCCCGGCTGCGCCTTTCTTTAAGAACTTGCACTTTTCTTACTGATGCCAACCTTTTGAACATTAGTATAATAACAATACTAGTACATGCCCATTCTACAGTATTATTTGGCCTGGTTGTGCTGTTGACCGTGAAAGGAAAATGATGCAATGCTTTTATAATGTTTATAAATGCATAAAAAGGGTCATTTTAACCTATTTCTATGTGGTTGCTAGGCAACATGATGATGCAATAATATATCATGTGCCATTCAGCTTTTGTGGATGCAGACGCAGATAGATAGGTGGAGAAATGCTTAAATGAGGTCATTTTAGCCTGTTGCTAGGCGTTCACTTAGCAACATCGGTAAGAACCTTCAGGGGCTCAAGATGAACCCGTGTGCCATCTTGATTGCTCACCTCCTGGTCATGTAGGAGGACTCAGCAATCAGCAATTTACAACACTTGCAATAACTTATAATCCTCAGAGAATAAATACAATACTTACTGTGGGCCAGGCGGGTTGATCAGGCGTTGTAGATTTTGTATGTGCTGAGCGATGTTGCCTATTTGTTAAAACATAAGAAAATAGTGATTTATCATTACCTCGCCATGAGTTATTAATCATATAAATTTAGATGTTTGACAGTGAGAATAATAAATAAGAGTAAAACAAATGTATTTATTTATGCTCAAAGGGTGTACCTGTCATTCCATTGGGTTTTCCTGCACCAAATGGCGATCCAGCTCCAGTACTGGTACCACTTGATGTTCCTTTCCCTGGTATACTTGGTGTTTTACTTTGACCTGAGTTACTGCTCCCAAACCAAGGAAGCCCAAAGGTAGTTTTACTTGTTGATGATGAGGAGGAGGAGGAGGAGGAGGAAGAGGAGGATGATGAGGATGATGAACCTAATCCTAAGCCAGAGCTTCTTGTATTTGATGTTTGCTTATTCAAGGAAAACGAATTTGAGCTAAGTTTAGGAGTAGACACTGATGACCCAGAGGAAGACCCGATGGATGAAGAGCCTCTCCCACTCGATAATGGGTTATTTGAGCCTATTCCACCTGAGCTAAGATTTGGATTGTTAAGTCCTGACCCAGGAGAGCTGACTCTTGACCCAGTGAACAAGGGTGTATTTGAGGAGCTTGCTCCAGTTGCACCCAGTAGAGTTGATGCAGGTTTATTGAATGATCCAAGTGAGCTAGAACCTTGGCCTAACAGTCCAGTTGACCCTGTCTTACCCTGCTGACCGAAACTGGTAGAGCTTGGAGAATTAGAGCCGACACCCCAGCGATTCTGTACTGGTGTGCCTGGCTGATGGGCCAGGGCTCCAGTATATCCAAACCCTGTCTGAAAAATAAAAAATGGTCAGTTTTAACATGAGAGAAAATAGAGCCTTCAATTTTCATTCATGTATAACACAACAAAACATGTGAATCAAGAGAAAATATCAAAACAATGAAATCATGTTCTGCTTTAAGAAAAAACTCAATTTTTCCTCAGTAATCACAAAACTGCACTAAGCTTCACATCTAGGTTCAAATTTTCTCCTCAGACAATAGCAGACACTTAACACGAAAGGCAGAAACATTTGCCTGCTTTCACCTCTTTGCCCTCTAGTTTTTTACTGGCGGACAATACCCTGCTCCCCCCTCATCTTCTGCACTTGCTGGAGTTGAGGCTGGATCATTTCCAACAACCAGTCATGCTGCTTTGATCTCATCCACCTTATATAACACCTCATTATCTCAAAGAGGTGAGGCATGGGCTTTTTTCTATGTTAGCATTCCTGCACTTGCTCTGTACTGCAGAGGCTGTCATTAACAGCAGTGCTAACGTTTTTGCACAAAATCAGCTAGTTGCTGTATCAATAAATACAGATCATTGCACTTATCAATAGTTTTATAGGAAAATCTACAACAAAATATACAGACACAGACAAATTGCATGGGATCACTTTTCATAATAGCATGAATCTCTGTCTGCAGTTGTCATTGAGTTCCCCTGAGAAAAATTAAATTAGGTTTTTGATGACTAAGTGGATTTTTTCCTGAAATATCCAAGTTTTTATATAACTTGGCTATTTAAGAACACAAAAAAGCTCAAAAAGCGGGGCTTGTGTAGCATATCGACCAGTCTTGAGTGTTCTTTCTTACCTTGGACTTGTTGAGAATTTCGATTTGCTGTATAAGGCTCTCAATCTCTTTAGTTTTATAATTGACGGTGCTTTCTAAGACCTCTTTCTCTCCGCTTAGCCTCTTCTTTTCCCTCAGGAGTCTCTCCTGGTCCTGATCGTGCTTCTGCTGAAGTTTGTCTAGGTTCTGTTTGTGTTGCTCAACCATGCCTGCGCGCTCCTGGCTGCACGAGCGGTAGTCTTCAGAGAATCGCCAGTTTTCAGCCTTCAAGCGGATGTTCTCATGCTGGATGCCTGCCACATGATTTCCCACGGTATTCATGTAACGCTGGAGCTTGTCTTCCACCTCTCTGGACAGGTTGGTGCAGTTGGAGCGGATCTGTTCCAGGTGTTCCCTCTGTTTCGGACAGGTGAGCTGGAAGGCAATGTGTGCAGGGAAGAGCGAATCGATCTTGTGCAGAAAAGCCCTGGAAACATTGTAGACCGAACCCAAGGACTGGGAAAACTCATCTTTGGATGTTTTCTCGTAGATCTGCAGCTGCTTTTCTTTTGTGGCGATATCCCTCCTCAGCTTGATGGTCTCCAAGTTGAGGTTGTCCCTTTCTTTGGCAATCTCCTCCATTTCCATCTTCATGGCTTGCACTGACTGGGTGAAGTTGGAACTCACAAGCTGAAACCTAGCTTTCAGTTGTTCGACCATCACCCCACAGTTACAATTATTAAAATTTGTAGCTTTAAAAAAATAGAAAAGAAAAACAACATACAAAGTAAGTCACGGCTGCATGAAATGCATTAATGTATTTATTTTGGGGCTTGCACTGAAGACATATCATATTTACCACTTGGCATGGGGCATGGGGACGATCGTAAGAGTCTGCATGAGAGCAGCTCAGTATTGAGCTGTAGCTGTTGACATTAATACAAACAAAACAAAACAGAGTGTTAGGGATTTGTTCTAAAACAGAGTGAAAAAACAAAATTTTAAAACTTCAGGTTTGCCGGTCGCAAGAAATATTTGAGCTAAAGTTCTATGGATCTATGATCATTTTCATTCATCTCCAGTTTTGGTGGTGTGAAGTTCAGCGGTCTCTGCCAACTTTTATACAGCAGGAATGGACACATTCCCTTTGTGGACAATTTTATGTCCTTGCGTAACTTCTTGGAGCTTTTTTTTACCAGGACCATCTTCACCCTAACCACTGGGGTTCATATAATTTATCTACAAACATTTACCTAACCCTCAGCATGGCCCATAAACTCAAATACAGGTACAACTATCATAGACTTTCACCTTTTAACGTGTATAACCACCTTGGGTAAATGCCTCACTGCCATTACTAATTTGATATATTTAGATTTCTTGCATCCTAATGCCAGCAAAATTGAGGTTCTGGTGTTTGGACCTGACAGCTTCTCTGGGGAGGTCAGTCATTATGTCGTGCCGCCCCCTGTCCAGATTATCGTAAATCACTGAATGTACACCTCTGTGTCCTCCTTAGCCTGTCTCCAACTGGTGCAAACAAAAAACTCGCCAGCACTCAAATATTACATTTAATCTTGCTGCCATTCACTGAGAAATTCAGAATTCATTTTCAAATTTCATTAATATCAATGTAGAGCTCTGATTTGACCATCAGAAGATAGGTACAGCTTGGCCATAAAGAGATGGAAATGGTCAGCAATACTTAGGTAAGCTGTAGCATTTAAACAATGCTCAGTTGGTACAAAGCCAGCCTCCTGCCTCTACAGCAGATCGGCTGAGACCTTATTCCATCAGCTGGACTCTCCAGTCATTGGCAAGTCTAAAGGTGTTCATGCTTTTCGAAGTTGTGGCTCCTAAACTCTGGAACAGCCATCCTCAGCCTGGCTGAATATGTGGTTTGCTTTGAATGAATGATGAAAGCTCATTTTTATAGCTTTTTTTTATTCTTGTTTTTCTGATGTGTGTGCGTAAGCATGCATGCAGGAGTGAATGTAAGACCGTATATTTGACAGTTTGTATGTTTGAACCTGTAGATTTATTGTTAATGTGCAGTTCATCAAGCTGTGAAGCACAAATGAAATATTATTAATTATATTATTATTTTGCATCAACTTGGCTAAAGTATTGCAGGTGTATTGATTATCTTTTCCTGTCATCTGTAATTTTACTTATTAAAAAGATGAAAGCTTTATTAATTAAATTAGATAACACATAAGAAGGTAGACATAAAAGAAAGATATCGGTATTGTAAAAAACTCAGTTCCTCACCTGCTTCTGTTCGCATTCGTGGAAATACAGAATTGACATATTGGTGTACTGACGCAGTAATGTCAGGTCAGAGTCGAGCCGAGCCTTCGCAGTCAGGGTGACATTGAGGAAATTGGTCAAGTTTGTCCTCTGCTTCTTGAGAGCCACATTCTCCAAGGATAGCTGACTGAAGCGCTCCTCAAGGTCCTGCGTGCGTTCTTGGCATGTAGAGTCCTGCGTCTTACCATAGACAAGAAAGAGCACGAGGCTAACTATGATAAGAGACTGAATGAGCGAGGAGAAGAAGAAGACGATGCGCATGTAGTAGCCGCAACTCTTGCCGCTGGAGCGGTACTGCATCTTTTTTTTAGCCTGTGGGCTGTGCTTGGAGACCTGGGAATAGCCGCTGCTGTACATGGGTGCTCTAAAGCAGAGTAAAAAAAATCAAAACAAAAACCAAAAACAAAACAAAACGAAGGGCTTAAAGCAAGTCCAAGATCTGAGAGTTACCAGGAGACAGATGATAATGCTGAATTATTTCAGACTGTCCGGCTGATTTCACACCCCATTTCTTGTAGAGTCTTCCAGTGAAGCCCAATATGCTGCAGATCCTGACCAGACGTTTCCTCTTTGCAGTTGTGCTACAAGAGAATAGAAACGATTGTGTGCTGGTTGTAAACTTGGGCAAGGGTTTATAAACACCTTTGGCCACACATTTCCTATAATGGGAATGGTCCTGTTCCCAGTCTCCTCCCTCCGTTGGCCGTCCACACCTATGCAGAGTTTATCAAACACACGATGACCTCTCTGCATGCTTTATGAGCCAAATGTTTTCTTGGGAAAAAATAAATAAATTCTCTTACTGTAATTTGCGAACTGCACCTCATTGCAATTGGTTGACTCAGAATTTAAGGCCTGCTGAAAAACCCCAAATACCAATGGGCTCCAAGGACCTCACTGGACTGAATGTGTGGAGCTTCCCTGTAAATCTGCCAAATCCATCTTTCATGGGATCATAAACAGTGATTTCCATCACGCAGCTGACAAGGAGGACAATGGCTCCTGATGCTTCTCTAAGAGTCTTATTCTGTGGCTCTTTGATGCTTCGAGTCTCAGTCCAACACAATGACGTCAGCACACTTCCCTCTGTCATAACACAAACATGCACTAAGGCACACACACACACACAGGCGATTTAAAATGAAATGTAAGAGTGAGAATCCCAACTTTTGTCCTGCACGCTATTGTTGACATGGTTGACAGGAAGTGGCACACTGCAGAGGAACTGCTGATGTCCAAAGCTGCCAAGAATCTACAGAAAAGACTCAACAAACACAGGATACGGATTACACAAATAATAAGGGTGTTTTAATTGAGGTTGAAGTGGTTTGCTTGTTTTTTTTTTTAAATATCTAGATGGTGGGTCCGGTTTCCATTTTATTTTTATTTTTGGAATCATGGTGATGCCGACCTGGTCAAGCAGCACAGAGAGCTATGTTTTACTTCCAGTGTATGCTAAACACGTGAAGCCCGGAGTGAAGTCGGACTCCAGTGGTGATGGTGATGAGCCACTAAAATGTGGTTCAACACCATTTTTTGCCACTGAACATGAGCAAATCTCCTTACATGTGAATTTCAGGTTCCTTTGTGACATAAATAACAGGAAGGGCTCATAGGGTCCAGTTTTGTGTGATTTCTTTGCTTTGGGTGCGTCTTTCCCAGCAGGACTCCCATCACAAAGACTATAAATCAAATATTAAGTGTTTGAGTTGACCATTAACAATCAAGAAAATATTTCTTGTAGATAATGTCATATTTATAACAAAGACCATTTTATCTGCAACTTTTGCACCCAAATTTCTTGTCTCAGGTAGGCCAGCAGGCCAGATCCTATAATTTGTTTCAACAACGCGGCACAAACTCAGAGGTGATGGAGCTTTCGCAGTTATGGCTCCAAACTTGTGGAATGATTTGCCATTGCACGTCAGGCAGGATCCTTCACTTGCTGCTTTAAATCTCTTTTAAAAGCACACTTTTGCTTCCTGGCCTTCCTGTGAGATTTTAAGTTACTTGTTGTGCGCTCGTTTGTTGTTTAACTTCTATAGCTCTTTCTTTGGATCTGTATCTTTCACCCCTGGCCTGTATTTGTCTTTTACATTTGCTGTTATTGTACAGCACTTTGATCAGCCCTGTTTGTTATTTCTAAAAGTGCTTTATCAATAAATTATTATGATGAAATTATCCCATCATGGGTAAGAGTTTTCACTAATTCCCAAATGAAGGGACTGAGCAGCTCCTTCAGCAGTAGAGCGTTACCACCCGTGTAGGATGAAGGGCCATCACAGGTCCTGTACTGTGACATGTCTTTTAGTGTAGTGTAATTTATTTTAATGTATATGGTACAATTTCTTAAAAAAAAAGTACAAATTAATCTTGTTTTGTATTTTAACTGATTTTAACATTTTCAGTTGTAACTTATTTGTTTTTTAATGCTATTTTTTATTGTTTTCTAATATATCTCTATTTCACCTTTACCTTATGACTCTTGTGCTGTGGTAACAAGTGAATTTCCCCCAGTGTGCACTTAATAAAGTCCTTATCTATCTGAGAGATTTTATGCCACTAATATTGGTAATTTAAAAAAGAAGTATTTTAATTGAATTGTCTCAGAACATGGTAGACATTTGGATCTTCATGCAGTTGTAAAAATAACAACAACCAAGAAAAACCTTTTTGACATAACTGAGCAATCTTTTTTTAATTATTATTAGTCTTTTGTTTATACAGGTAAAAAAATCTCATTGAGATTAAAAATTCTCATTTCCTCATTTTCCAAGAGAGACCTGCCATCTAAGCATAACAATTATATTTCACATGACAGCATGATTTAAAAAAAAAAGTTTAAAGTCATGATTAACGATGATTTTATGAGGCCGCTTAAGGTCTTTTTGTTAGAAAATGCAGACGTTACTGCAAAAACAGTTTATTTAAACCAAATTCTGTTTATTTCTCAGCCTCAAAACTGTCATCAACAGCTGCCCATGTGAGTGTGAAACAGCCGCAATTTCTAGCACCTCATGTGAGAACAAGCCAAATGTGTACCCCTCCCACACAGCACCAGCTAATGTAGGTGTGCAGCATCTGCTCCTGCAGCTGAGGTTAAGCACCTTTAACAGAAACACAGAGCTTGAAATGTTTGTGCCAGATTACACTTCAGGCTTGTGGCGGGCAGAAAATATTTCCCTTCAACAGGATTTTTTAGTTATTTTATTGAAAAATAAAAATATCAGAATTCAGCCAGACACTATAAAAAAGCTGCACGCTGTCATTCACCAGCAGTTTTTTCTTTCAAATTGATTGGGGAGGAGGGGGGTGTTTGGAGAGACCAAAGAGAAGGTATAGCATTGTGCTTTTTATTTTCCTTGAAACTCGAAGACCTCCATTATGCTCGTGTTTCTTGAAACTGGAGAGGGCATACACCCACACAAAATCCACTGAGGGCTGCTTGCGTGTTTGCTTAAAATGCAGAATTACTACTTCTGCAAATGAGCAACAAAACATTTGGAAGTGGTTAAAGTAAACCTTGGTGCTACAATATGAGCACATATAAATAATTCTTATATATATATATATAAAGAAAACATTCTTTAGATCTTATGAATGTGAAAGTTTAGTTTTAGTGTGGGTGAAATATTACACACAGTTTACCATTATGGGATTCTTTTATAGTTTCCTACATATTTTTAAAACATATCAAATTTGTCAAGTCAAGAAATCAGCTCATGGATTAAACAGTAACATTAAGCACAGGCCTCTACAGTGTACAATGTACCAAAACTGACAGATTTCTAATACATTTACCTGCAGCAGGCTGGTAATCAGTAATTACATATTTTAAGAGATAATCATTTAAGTAACGTTTGTCCTGATGGCACAAGAAGACAGTCACATACAGTAATCGTCATGGGACACACTGCCACTTAGAGGAAAATAAACACTACTACAGCCACAGATCTACTTGGAAATGTAGTGGCTGAATGCATGTGTGTGTAGCAGCTCCAAGCGACAGGAAAGTCTTTTTAAGCTTTGCCTGGATTATTATACTCCTCTAGGGCAATGTGCATGAATGAAAAATATGCACCTATTTAACAAAATTATTTTTTGTTAAATAGGTTTTTTCATTTTTTGACTAACATGTTTAAAAGTATTCTGCATGTTTCCTTCAGTATTTTGTGACATACAACAATATATCGTCCTGAAGTTGACACTAGTGAATTTTTTTAAATCAATGTGTGCTCAAATATGGGATTTTACAGGATGGCTTTATTTATTTATTTATTTAATATTTACTTTGCCCAAACACAGATATTCTTTTGTCTATTCCAGATTACACACCCTGAGTCATTTTTATGGTAAGAAAGGACAATAAAAATTTCAGGCTTTTACCTTTAATAGGTTTTGAGATATTCATGTTCAAATATTGCTGCAGATTTTAACATGCGAAAAAAAAATAATCTGAAAGTGGGCAGACTGGCTGCTTTTAAAAAGATATATTTCTTAAAAAGGGCAGCACGGTGGCACGGTGGTTAGCACTGTTGCCGCACAGCAAGAAGGTCCTGAGTTTAATTCCACCATCAAGTCAGGGTCTTTCTGTGTGGAGTTTGCATGTTCTCCCCGTGTTTGCGTGGGGTACTCGGGCTTTCTCCCACCATCCAAAGACATGCAAGGATAGGTTAATTGATTAATCCAAATTGCCCATAGGTGTGAATGTGAGCGCGCATGGTTGTCTGTCCCTGTGTGTTAGCCCTGCAACAGACTGGCGACCTGTCCAGGGTGCATCTCGCCCTATGACAGCTGGGATCGGCTCCAGCACCCCCCGCGACCTTGAGAAGGATAAGTGGAAGCGAATGGATGGATATTTCTTAAAAAGCATTCCATATATACAAAAAAAAGTATTTGAAAAGCTGCAATTTCACAGCACAACATATATATGTCCAAAATTTAGCCACAAAATCAGAGGTGGATGAGAAGAAAACAGACGTGAACAGTAAAACAGTGAAAATACTGAAACACATGAGGACAATTTAAAGAGCTGGACACAGAATTATAAATTCTTTGTAATGCTGTGGACAAATTTGTGTTTTACTAATTAACAGCTTTTGTTATTTAGATCAGATTTTTAGTTAATATTTGATGGACTGACTCTTTCATACAGCACGTGCTGCTGAATTTTTAAAATGTGCTCCAAAAAAGTGTGAACATCAGAATGTGTAGCAGCTGTGTGTATCACTGATGGGGATGTTACTTAGTTTCATAGCACCTGTCTAAAAATGATTTTATGTCTGCTGTCCTGATGTTACCAGCTGATGTGTGAAGTACTGTTATTAAGCCTCAAGCTGGGGATTTTTGTTGTCAGCGTTTTGAAACTGAATGTGATTTGAAATACAGACTGAGGACACTCACGCTTATGATCCAAAGTGCTCTGATTATCATTCATTCTGACTCGTAGAATGATCCAAATTCACAAAATCGACTTAACTGTTAGTTTGACATCATGTTGAATAGAATATTCAGCTCATAACCCATCAAGGGAATGTTTAATAATGTCATAGATCAAAAAAAGGTGAGGGCCAAAGACTCCTATACAAGCGGAATTTGATTTGCATCCAAAGGAATCGCCTCCTGCTGGCCATTGGAGAGAATGCAGGTTTAAGGCTTTTAAGGCACACTGACTTTTTTTTCAGACCTAGAAGCTATGTCATCTTTTATTCTGTCTGTGATGATGAGCTGGCCTCCACATTCTCCATATCCCACCCAAATCAAAATTTCCATCTCCAGTTTCACTTGAGAGCAGACTGGAATTCCCAGCCCAAACACAGAGGATCCACACACCACAGAACACTCCAAGAGGTCCTGTGTCCATGTTCACATGTGTCAGAACCATCTTGTAGCACAGGAAAAATGTGCACAACTTTAGGCATATATTTTTAATGTTGCAAATGCTTGTTCCCTCTCACTTTCTTAAGAAAGTTCAAGGCAAAATCTGAAAAATAATCTGATTTGCTTTCTTGTGTAGCATACAGTCTTGATACAAGTTGGCTTGCTTCTAACCACAGGTAACATAATCCAGCCAATAGCAAAAAAGGCTCACTTTTAACATAATCTACTTTCTACTTAAATGCCACAGAAATAAAGTGGGTTCAGTGTACGAGCTGTTAATTTGCTTTTTAATTGTGTTGATGGATTTTCTTCTGCCCAGTGAAGAGATGTGATAAAGATAAAATGTAAAAATGTAAAAAAGCTACTTCTGAAGTAGCTTCCTGTCTTCGTGCTGGTCCCTGTGAACATCCAGATCTGATTTCAGCTTTTATGCTAAGCTAGGCTAACATTGCCCTGTCTGCGCTTTCATGTGACAGATATGAAACTGCGACGGCTGTTCTCATCTCAGCTCTCAAAAGTCACAAATTAAATTGTTACATCTCATTTTTCTAATGCATACACACCAAAGCGTATAAACAATTTGCAGTTTTACCGGGAGGGGGTTTGTGTTATGTGTCGGCTGGGAGCACTAACTTCCTGGAGGCTCCGCTGGTTGCCTGGCAACTGCTTGATAATTCCCTAAAATGTCCAGCTTTCGCTTTAATACCAAATATTTGGAAAGGAATCTAATTTACATGTTTCCTTTTTACTCCAGTGCTTCCTGGACCACCTACCTGGCATACTGTTTTATCTGCCCCAACAAAAAAACAAAACAAAAAAAAAAACCCCAAACTTATTTCCTAATAAAAACTCCTGGATGACACTCAGAATCACACCATTGGATTTGAGATGTTTCGATCCTTGGTATTTTGCTCCAACGTATCTGGTTACCTGTTTCACAAACATGTGCAATATTGGGTGGCTTACTTAAGGAAAGAGGTGGTACATGTCTTTGTCAATCATCAGACCGCGGAAAGGCAAATAAACAAGGTGGTGCTAAATAACGGCATGTGCAGAGTTTGTGCACAAAGAAAGTGGAAATACCTGCTCTTGTTGTCTGCGCTCCAGCTTGAGCTGAATTTAAATGGCACTGCACCGCGTCGGCGGGGTTAAAAAATTCAGACGTTCATTTATCACGACAATGCGCGATGATATCAAAGACAGAATTGCTGAAATGAATTTTCTCAACAGGCTCTGTGATGTGCCATCCTCTCAGATCATTTATTCGGGCTCAAATTTAATTTAGAAAAAAAATAAAAAATGAAAGAATAGCTGTGGCCAGCACCTCCTGCGGTTATGTGATAAGAAAGACTGGAGCATTCATATCAAAGAAATTTCCCCCTCATATATATTGTATTTATCTATGTTTTTTAATCATTTTTTTCCTGCTGAGCCATGAGGCAGACGGGAAATTATCGGGAGGAATGGGGGGGATTTCACTTGTAATGATGGAATGTACAGTGGCTTTCTGCACGTTCCCACCAGGCACCTCTCATCTGAGGTGACTGAAAAGACCAAATGATGAATACCTGGGAGTTAATCCCCCTCCCCTCCTTCTCTCTGTGTCTTCAGCACAGCAGATGTTTTCCCTTTGACCCACACAAAAGGCTTCTGTTTTTGTTACCAGGCTTGTCCATTCCTCAAAGGTCAGAGGTCACGCTGGTCTCAGGGCGAAGCTGTCACTGCAAGTCTAAACATTTGACGGCCATCAGAGCGTGATGAAAACAGCATCCCTGCAAAAAAAAAGGCTACACAGACGCCTCACGACTGCTTTTAAGTAAAGACCTACTTTCCATATATTGATGCAGTTGAAAGCACACAGTTTAGATCAGTTTAGAGTTTGGTAAGGATGCCTCGGGGAGAGGGATGGACTAACATGAGACATTTAAAGGTTACCTTAAATAGGTAAAATGTTAACTAACAGTAGTGATTCATGTTTGAACTTGTCTACACAAGCTAACGGTGCAATTAACTGCCCTGGAAAATCAAATTTAAAGGAAAGCTGGCAGCTTAAAGCCAAAAAAGTAACAATCATTTTAAATTTGACAAATAGGTTTTCTGAGCAGAGTTTAAAGACTTGGAAAACTTGTTTCATGTTAGAATTGCATAAGATGATTTACTGAGGATAACCTAGAGTCATCTCTAACCTGAAAGATGGACAATAATCCAATAGAAATGAGACATTTAGGTAGATAGACGTATAGGAAAAAGTCAAACTTTTGCACAGTTTAAATGAAATATTTGAGCCCACATAAAAACATGCCAGATTTTTCCCAAAAGGTTGATTGAGTTCATGTGGCCGTAGCGTTTTCAGTGGGAGAAAGGTTTCGGTACTCATTCAAGTGTGACTTAATCTGTCTCGGACTGTAGTCACTGGATGCGTGATGAACGTCTCTCCCACTGAAAACGTTACGTCCACATGAACTGAATCAACCTTTTGGGATTTACGTAGCTGGATGATTGCGCATGCATCAAGACCTGCCAGATTTACATGCATGTGTAAACGTAGAGATGTAAAACTGTGTATATTTAGATGTGATTTTAAAGCAAACAAAGCCTCCGTTTAGTGATGGGGTTGTAAAGTCAACTAACAGGCCTTTTTAGCTAGCCATGTCCTCTATTAACCAGCTGCTTGTCAGCATTTGATGTATTCACCAACTCTGACCCCAATCAGGCTGCTTAACCTTGAAGAAAGGATTCAGCTGTGTCTTGTTCACTTGGTTCCTCGGATCCGTAACAAACTTGGACATTTCTTACCTCAGTAAAAGAAGCCACAGCCAGCTATACAAAGACACAGTGTTTGTGTACGAGGCACTGCAATGCTCTGAGTACTTCAGATTCGTCAGTATGTTACAGACTGCTGGTGCTGTTACAATCTATTACTTTTTTTTTTTTTTTGTTAAATAAAGCACACTTACATTTTTCTTCTTATGATAGATTTTATTTTGTTTTCAATTTCATTTTTTGTGATATATATATATATATATATATATATATATATATATATATACACACATATATATATATCAATATATAAAAGAGCGTCATCAAGGCAATATCAAAGGAAATGGAAAACATAAGACCACCATGGTGGTGCATACTAATGCATGCTTGCCTGCTGTGGTGTGCGATTGTTTAATTATTTATAATTACTGATGTTGGTGCATGAAAACTCAACATTGAGGGACCCTGGGAAATGGTTTGCAGATCTAGACTGTGCTTAAAATTTTAAAGGGGTTAAATTAGTTCAAGCTATTTTTTTCCTTTAATCTGTGTATCTCAGAGAGGTGACGTTCATAGATATTTCTGTCACACACACATTATTTTTTAAAGAACAGACTGGGCTAAAAATCACAAGTGCTGTTTATTACAGGTGACCAACCTTTGCTTGGTTGTTGCAAGACTGGATCTACCTGCTGGCAGCTGTCAGTCATATCTGAGTATGAACTCATTTGACTATCAAAAAAAGTAATGTAGTTGAAATGCTCTGATTTTCACTGTTTGCATCACCTCTACATTCATAATTTTCGGCAAACATCAGAAACATGGGAAGTTTTTGACTCTTTCACTTGATGTGACTGTCTATGGAAGCTTTTTCTGCCTGTGGGAATGTTTTTATTTTCATGGGACTGGAAAAAAATAGATAAAAATTTGCCATCCGTAGGACAAATTTTCAAGCCCCCTCCTCCAAAGAAATTTTGAGATACAGTACTTATTTAGTATTTCAAATTAGTAAGCCTCAGACTAACCTGAGCTTTGCTCCTTACTCTAATTTTGAGATATTAAGTCAAAATTTAGAGATAATAACTTTATTCATGGATACCAATTTAGATTTTTTTTTTCTGTTTCTTCAAACAGAAAAAAAAAAAAAAAAAAAAGGGTCTTCTTCAAACAAGACCCTTATGAAAAGAACATCGAGGGAACAGTTTACCCTGCCCGGGATAGGGTTACCGGGGCCCCGCCCTGGAGCCAGGCCCGGGGAGGGTGCCTGAGGGCGAGCGTCTGGTGGCCGGGCCTTAGTCCATGGGGCCCGGCCGGGCACAGCCTGAAGAGGAGACATGGGCCCATCCTCCCGCAGGGCCACCACCCGCAGGAGGCGCCATAGGGGTCGGGTGCATTGTGTGCCGGGTGGCGGCCAGGAGCGGAGGCCCTGGCGGACTGACCCCCGGCTGCCAAGACTGGCAATAGGGACATGGAATGTCACCTCTCTGGTGGGGAAGGAACCTGAGTTAGTGCGTGAGGTTGAGAGGTACCGGCTAGATATAGTCGGGCTCACCTCTACGCATGGCTTGGGCTCTGGAACCAGTCTCCTGGAGAGGGGCTGGACTCTGTCTCAGTCTGGAGTTGCCCCTGGTGAGAGGCAGCGGGCTGGGGTGGGTATTCTAATATCCCCTCGGCTTTCTGCCGGTACGTTGGGGTTTTTCCCGGTGGATGAGAGGGTTTGTTCCCTGCGCCTTAGGGTCGGGGAACGGGTCCTGACTGTCATCTGCGCTTATGCGCCGAGTGGCAGTTCGGAGTACGCTGGACAGACCTGGTGCACCTAAACGCGTAGTGAGGGTGTGCTGGGAATGTCTAGCAGAGGCCCCAGTCCACGAGATCTTCAACGCACACCTCCGGCAGAGCTTCAACAGCATTCCGAGGGAGACTGGGGACATTGAGTCCGAATGGACCATGTTCAGCGTCTCCATTGCCGAAGCTGCTGCATTGAGCTGCAGCCGCAAGGTGGTTGGTGCCTGCCGTGGTGGTAATCCCCGAACCAAATGGTGGACACCAGAGGTGAAGGCAGCCACCAGGCTGAAGAAAGAGTCCTATCGGGCTTGGATAGCCTGTGGGACTCCGGAGGCAGCCGACAGGTATCGACAGGCCAAGCGGAATGCGGCTCGGGCAGTGGCTGAAGCAAAAACTCGGGTGTGGGAGGAGTTCGGAGAGGCCATGGAAAAAGACTTTCGGACTGCCTTGAAGAGATTCTGGCAAACCGTCAGGCGTCTCAGGAGGGGAAAGCGGTGCTCTACCTGCACTGTGTATAGTGCTGGCGGAGCGCTGCTGACGTCGACTGAGAAAATTGTCAGGCGGTGGAAGGAATACTTCGAGGACCTCCTTAATCCCACTGACACGTCTTCCGAGGAGGAAGCAGAGTCTGGGGATGAGGGGAATGACCCGCCAATTTCCGGGGGCGAGGTCACTGAGGCAGTTAAACAACTCCTTGGTGGCAGAGCCCCTGGTGTTGATGAGGTCCGCCCCGAGTTCCTGAAGGCTCTGGACGTTGTAGGGCTGTCCTGGTTGACACGCTCTGCAATGTTGCGTGGAGATCAGGGGCAGTACCCGTGGACTGGCAGACCGGGCTGGTGGTCCCCATCTTTAAGAAGGGGGACCGGAGGGTGTGTTCCAACTACAGGGGGATCACACTCCTCAGCCTCCCTGGGAAAGTCTATGCCAGGGTGCTGGAAAGGAGAGTTCGTCCGCTAGTCGAACCTCGGATACAGGAGGAACAATGCGGTTTTCGTCCTGGTCGCGGAACACTGGACCAGCTCTTTATCCTCTCGAGGATACTTGAGGGTGCATGGGAGTTTGCCCAACCAGTCTACATGTGTTTTGTGGACTTGGAGAAGGCATTCGACCGTGTCCCTCGGGGTGTCCTGTGGGAGGTGTTGCGGGAGTATGGGGTGTCTGGCCCATTGCTGCGGGCCATTCGATCCCTATACAACCGTTGCAAGAGCTTGGTTCGCATTGCCGGCAATAAGTCGGACTCGTTCCCGGTGGGTGATGGGCTCCACCAGGGCTGCCCTTTGTCTCCGGTTCTGTTCATAATTTTTATGGACAGGATTTCTAGGCGCAGCCAAGTGGCGGAGGGCTTTCGCTTTGGTGGCCTCAGAATCTCATCTCTGATTTTTGCGGATGATGTGGTTCTGTTGGCTTCATCGGGTGAGGGCCTCCAGCTCGCACTGGAACGGTTCGCAGCCGAGTGTGAAGCAGCGGGAATGAGGATCAGCACCTCCAAATCTGAGGCCATGGTTCTCAGCCGGAAAAGGGTGGAGTGCCCACTCCGGGTCGGGGATGAGTTCCTGCCCCAAGTGGAGGAGTTCAAGTATCTCGGGGTCTTGTTCGCGAGTGATGGGAGAAGGGAGCCGGAGATCGACAGACGGATTGGGGCTGCAGCTGCAGTAATGCAGACGCTGCACCGGTCCGTCGTGGTGAAGAGGGAGCTGAGTGTAAAAGCGAAGCTCTCAATTTACCGGTCGATCTACGTCCCTACCCTCACCTATGGCTACGAGCTGTGGGTAGTGACCGAAAAAACGAGATCGCGGATACAAGCGGCAGAAATGGGCTTCCTCCGAAGGGTGGCTGGCCTCTCCCTTAGAGATAGGGTGAGAAGTTCGGCCATCCGGGAGGGGCTCAGAGTAGAGCCGCTGCTGCTCCACATCGAAAGGAGCCAGCTGAGGTGGTTC
Organism: Perissodus microlepis; assembly: GCF_051167445.1. Taxonomy (NCBI): domain Eukaryota; kingdom Metazoa; phylum Chordata; class Actinopteri; order Cichliformes; family Cichlidae; genus Perissodus; species Perissodus microlepis. The sequence goes on from NC_140478.1 coordinate 11,874,642, forward strand.
GGGCATCTGACAAGGATGCCCCCTGGGCGCCTCCTGGGTGAGGTGTTCCAGGCATGTCCCACCGGGAGGAGGCCCCGGGGCAGACCCAGGACACGCTGGAGAGATTATATCTCTCGGCTGGCCTGGGAACGCCTTGGTGTTCCCCCGGATAAGCTGGAGGAGGTGGCTGGGGAGAGGGAGGTCTGGGCCTCTTTGCTTAGGCTGCTGCCCCCGCGACCCGGCCCCGGATAAGCGGAAGAAAATGGATGGATGGATGGATGTTTCTTCAAACAAGCTTTCACTGACTTTCTTACACCAATCAAAAGTGTAATACAAGTAACAGGTGTACAGAGGTACCTCGCTTATGTTCTAAAAATAACCTGCGATAGGTGAAATCTGCGAAGTAGCCAACTTTATTTTTTACAATTATCATAGATGTTTTAAGGCTGTAAAACCCCTCACTACACACTTTACACACTTTTCTCAGACAGGCATGAACATTTTCACACTTTTCTCTCTTGTTTAAACACCCTCAAAGTTCAAATCTTAGTAGAAAAATATTTCCAGTATCATAGAATAAAACCAAAGATCAAACCTTGTTTTCAGGTCCAGAACATGGGAATAGAGCAGCCGCCACAGAATTCAACATTAATGAATCAATGGTACGGAAGTGGAGGAAGCAAGAAGAATGAGTTGAGTAAAGTTTGACTTATCTGACTGTTTTGTTTCGCTTAATGCGCCTTATAATCCAGTGTGCCTTATGGTCCGAAAAATACGGTAACTTCTACCTTCCTTTGGCATGTCCAGAAGTCCAATCATTTCTGCAATGGTTAGCATCTTCCTCTGCCTTTTGGGTGCTACTGTAGGTGCCTTTGAAGGTGCAAAACGTTTTGTCAACATTGTAGTGTTTGTTGGGGAGAAAACTTACAGACATAAAGTACAGCACTTCAGAGTTACACTGCTAGCAATCGTGGATTTATGTAAATTTGACAAGCTGGAGACATGGCATGGAGGAGATTGATTGACAATGGTCTACAGCCGATCAGGACGCGCTGTAAACAAAAACAAAACAAAAAGCATGCAAAAATAAAATACGCGAAACAGCGAGGCCGCGAAAAGTGAACCGCATCATAGCAATGGACCACTGTAGAAGCAGTGCTCAAAAGGTTGGACAAATAAAACAATGTTCTATTTCATTTATTTATGTTCAATATGTTAACATGCCAATTTGCATTTTAACTTTATTTTAGCAGTCTTTGAAACTGAGCTAACCCATCAGCAAAAGAACACATCACAGAAAAACAGCTCAGCTCTCCAACTAAACTAGTGTAGCAGGGGAGCCATTCTTGCAATGAACATTTTTTTGTTATCTTAAAACAGTTGATAAGTGGGAGCATTTTGCATTTTGAGTAGCGTGACCCTGTTGACCTAAAGAGAATCTCCAAAATGTTTAAACTGCTATTAGATAGTCAGACTTCACTATTTTATGTGTATGCACGTTTGTGTCTGTTGTTCTGGCTGCTTGACAGATATTTTTCACAGTCTTGCATTTCTGGATTTCTTGCTGGGAGCGATCACATCCTGCAAGTCCAAAGGTCACACCTCTGCTGCACCCAGTAGCAGCATTAAATCGGACAGACACGCTGGCGTTGAACTGACGAGAATGTAAAATATTCTCATTGTTTTCTGCAAAAAGTGATCTTAAATGTCACACCTGTTGTGTGCGAAATGCTATTCGGGTTCTGTAAATGACAATTTTATTATTGACATTTTTAAAAGTGAGAGTTTAGGAAGATGCCATTGACATGTTTTGAAGACAGAACATATCAGTGGCAGCAATCTGGTGTGCTAATGCTGAACCTGCATGGATAATGACATACAAGAAGGGCAGTTGGGTGCTGTTAAAGCTCCGCCGGTTGAGTAGGCGACACAAATGCCAAAGGCTACTGCCGGAGCCTCAGTTTGCGTGCAGGTCAGACCATTTCCTGTGTGTCACATCCCCCTCTCACTCTCTCCCTGTTTCCTGCCTGTTCCCTGTACTAAACCTCTCAAAATAAAGGCCAAAAAAAGGGAAAAAAACAAAAAAGGTGAGCATCCAGGGGTTTGAATCCACAAGAGCTCTAAAATATTACTGACAGCATTATTTATAATGCGATAAAGCTACCCAAAACACTCAGAAAAAAATGGTTTTAACATTGTTTTGATTGTGTAAATCAACCTGTAATACATCCTCTGACCTGCTATGCCAAATTGAAAATCTTCTGACATCTAACGACAGGGCAATTAATGGGAACTCTTTAAATTTACTGTTTTTCAGATACAAAAAGTATTGATTATCGGCCCTGCTGGGAATCTCATCTCCCTCCACACACACTCCTTTTACAAGCAGCCTTTTATTTGACAAGCCTAATCTTTCTCAACACAAGAAGTGACAATAAGCAGGCACAGAGGCCTAATTAAAGGGACTTTCATTCAAATTAACACACACTCTCTCCCACACAAACCTCTGATGACCCATTAGCTGCACAATGGTTAGGACAATGCTTCTCTATCACACACACACACAAATACACACAGTGTTCTGCAGGGGGAGAGCGGTAAAGCTGGATTTAGATCTAGGAATGCAATAAAAGTGCAGATGGGGGTGGGGCTAACCAGCTGCTTGTCAGTAGGGTGGGGTTGGGGGGAGATACCTTCACAATCTCTAGATAAGACAAGTTGCATATAATGGGATCTCTCAGGGCACTTTCATCTATCCATATCTTCGACTGCAACCCCCATGAAGCTGCGCAGTTTACAAGCAGATTCATCACTTATCTCTTGAAGCTCTTATCCGAGGTTGTCGTCCCTCCTCTCCAACCCTTTTATCGGAATCTGACCCTGGGCTTTTAGCGTGGCAAGGGGCGTGAAAGTCAGCTTGACCTCTCGGGGTAACCTCCGACACAAAACACCGTGTGCAGCAACAAAGCGCTGAAAACAGAGGACCTCTGAGAAATGAGCAGTGACCATAAAATGGTAACCTCTATTTTCTAGCACAATAAAAGTGTTCTCGGGAGAACTGCTCGCATGTACGCGGGATCAAAGAGCACCGCTCACGGCGCAGTGCGCTTTTGCGCTGGGAACTCACTTGGCTTCTTAAAAAATAAAGTTTACTGTGATATGAACGCATGAATCTGAGGGTGCTCTTAAAGACAAAGGCGAAGCAGGAGATTGGCTTGCATGTGTTTGTTGTGGGGCTTCTGGGTAATCTGGTTTTGTCGGGATGGTTTTTGAGGCCTCGGGGTCATGCTCTCTGCATCTCTGAAGACAGACATCCTCCACATTCTTCCTGTGTGTGTGTTTGTGTGTGCACGCTGCCCTACACAGCCCACTCTCTTTGCTCTTTGACTCCAATGGCCATATAAGGCAGCCAGCACCATGGTAACCACAGGGCTTGAATAGCAGTGTCAAATCCCTGGGAGCGCACACACACACACACACGCGCGCACAGCCCCCTCCCCCTCTGCATACACTCCTGCTCCCCTCCTTCTCTCTCTCTCTCTCCGGCTTTGCTTGATCTCGCTTTCTCAAACACACACAGACACACACACACAGACACACAGACACATACAAATACGTTGGAGGAAAACAGACAACAGGAAAGAGGGTCGAGGAGAGAGAGAGAGACAGAAGGTGGGGGAAAAAAGCAAATGCTGAGAATTTCAGTCTGTGTGTCGAGCTCAGCCATTTCCTTGAATCATAATCTGATTTGTGGACTGTGAAGCTGGAGAGGGAGAGACAGAGGGGTGAGAGGAGCACCCATCTCTGCAACCCCCTCCTTCTGATCGCCTGAGCCATAGGGAAAAGCTTCTCACACACACACAGAGGCGAAAAGCAGCACACAGGGGCTAGGCCGCAAGTCATTAGTTCTTGGTGGACAAGCACTGACAAAAGGCTGGAGGGAGAAGGCTGCACAAGCGCCTGGAGAGCGACCGCAGGAACTATGGAGGGCTGAGAGCACACGGACACCCTCTTGTACGCTCTCTTGTTTTTCTGGGTTTTCTCTGTGGAAGCAGGAAGCACAGAGGCTTGTGTCACAACTGAAGCTACAACAAGCTACAACAAGCAAGGAAGAGAGATCACTTCCTTGTGCCGGGGATCTGCTGGTGTGTATTTTGGAAGTGAGTGCAGGCAGTCCACGTCGCCAGGTCTGCTGCCACCGCTGCTGCTTTTGCAGCTGCCCCCAACATCGCTCTGAGGACCGCCGTGACCACCTGAAAATGTTGCAGCTGCTGCGTGGACATTAACTTGGTTTTCTCAGTGTGGAATGTCACCATCACGGGTCACAATGCTACTGCTGCTGCTGAGAGGATTACAGCAGGGAGAGAAGAGTTGCCTGCCTTCTCAGGAAGATCTCTAGAGCGACGAGAGGATTTCTTTTTCAGCGAGGGGAGCCACAGACACCACATTACTGTTTGCTCTAAGGTAAGCTTGACATTTTCTCTCAAAGGACTCTACATACACAGAATAGCTGCTACTAGCAAGGGCAAATTCAGTGTTAGGGGTACTTTAAGAGGGGCGGTCAAATGCTCTCCAGGCATGTGCTGAGGCGAGCTATGCTGAGGTCCTTTTTCAGCCATTACTGTTGCTACAGAGACAGGGCTGTACGTGTGTGAGAGGACAAGAGCATGCAGAGCAGCGCGAGACAGGATTCTGCACCTCGTGCCGTTTGCTTGCAAATGATTTTGTGTTTTGCTCTAATTTTGGAGGGTGTGCGCTTAATGTGTGTTTCCTGTGTAAGGTTCCTCGGCTGAGACTATTTGCCTGGGCAGTGCTCGTTGTCCTTAACCATCTCAGGAACTGGTCTGAAGAAGAGGACGAAAACACCAGGCAGGGGCTACGAGCTGGATAAAGAGAGAGCGCGAGAGAGAAAAGAGCAGAGCAAGACACTGAAATCTACATGCATGCAAAACTAAAAGTTGCCACACTGAGACTGTTTCCAGGTCATAGTGGAGTGGGAGGAGACTGATCGCTCTTGTTTTTATTTCGTTCTCCTGCCAAACACACTTCTACTCAAAGGCTTAGAGCCCCCTCCTTTTTTTAACCCCCCTCTCATTGACATCTGCCATCAACCCCGAGGATTGTTTTTCTTTCTGTTCTTTGGTATAATAACCCAGAGACTTCATAAACAACTGAGAGAGGGAGAGGTGGGGGAAAACACACGCACACACAGTCTGGACTTTTTGATATTTATGTTACCTTGACAGCAACCAGAAATCTTGGCTGCCTGTCCCATTTTCCTCTGCGGTGGTTCGGTAACCAAGCGATGGCCATGGTGAGTGGGGGCTGGGGAGATCCCAATGGGGGCACTAACGGGCTGGGGGACAAGGGCTACCTGAGGGGGGAGGAGGAAGACGGCTCTCCCCAGGCGGGAGGCAGCGACATGGAAGCCGGAGAAGATGACAAGGCCTGCGTGGTGGACTGCGTGGTGTGCGGGGACAAATCCAGCGGGAAACACTACGGAGTGTTCACCTGCGAGGGCTGCAAGAGCTTCTTCAAGAGGAGCGTCAGGCGCAACCTCAGCTACACCTGCAGGTGAGGCATTGTGGGTAATTGATGGTTGATTTATTGATGGGCTGAGCTCGCACAGCGTTGAGAAACCCGCTTAATACAGGATACTGGAAGTTGAAAGAGGAAATGAGACTAGTTATCGTTAAAAATACTTCCATGTGTTTCTTTTTCTTTTTTAAAAATTTGTAGCCTAAATGAAATATTTAAAAATAGTTATTATTGACAAATATAAACTTCCTAAATGTGAGGACTCGCTGCATTTCTTTGTCTTGTTGTACTGGATGTACTACTTCAAGTGCCACAAAACAAACTGCTTTCATGTGGGAAGAACATTTTCTCTATTATCTGTTTTTTTCTGACTAAACGATTCCCCAAAAATAACAGAAACTCTACTAATCAAGTCAGCTGTTATTTGTAGCTAATATTTATTATATGTGTTCACTAGATCGCCATTACAATTTTGAAACTAGTGATTATTTTCATTTTTTTTTAAATCAATCTATGCTTTGCCATGCCAAGATATTCTCACTTCAGATTATTTCTGTTCACTTCTGATCAAAAAAGTATCTGAATCCATTAATTAATTACATTTATTTATTTATTTATTTGCTATTCATTTGACTTATTTAGCCCGTGATAACATTTCTAGCCAATTTTACTTGAATAATAATGAAAGCGTCTGTTGTGCACAGCAGACAGCTTCATACAGTTAAGCTATATGACTGAACCATGTAGCCATCAGCTCTCTGGGCGCCATCATGTTGTGCGCAGCCTCGTGGAAAATCTAGTTTCATTATGCAATATTAATGTTGAGTAGCTCTGTTAAAAGGAAGTGCTGGCATCAGGCTGTTGACACTAATCTGCAAACAGCTTTTATGCTCATCAGATTTTTTTGTTTTTTGTTTGTTCTTTTTGAGAGGAAGATAATGGCTGCACATCAGAGCAGAGCAGCTTTTCCACTCGCTGTATGGGGTTTGTTCTTACATTTGTCATCAGGTTTGGCCGCTTTTGATCACATGTCACACAAACTGACGCCCGCAGTAAAGCTGACCGTTATTAACTGTATTACAGGACAGTGTGGTCGATGTATTTTAATACATGTAAATGCAGTATGTAAGAGGTGTGATGTGAGGCAAATGTTTATTAACTTTACACATCTGTAATGCTGCTCTGCTGCATGTGCTGCAGAATTGTTTCTTTTCCGTCTCACATGCGATGACATGAGGCCAACTTCAGTTTTCCAGACAATCAAATATTTAATGACTTATTATTCATTAATTGGCTTTTTTTTGCCGGGTTTATTCTCAGATCAAATAGAGAGTGTCAGATCGACCAGCACCACAGGAACCAGTGCCAGTACTGTCGCCTGAAGAAGTGCTTCCGTGTTGGCATGCGCAAAGAAGGTAACTATCCTGTTCCCCAAATTATTTTACCATCCATTCACTTTCTCTGGCAAGAATAAGAAACACTTGGCAAATGCTGTGATTGTAATTGCACAATAGTGGAAATAGTTCAGCTGAATTAATAAAAGAGGCTACTTTCAGCTGCTCTTGTATTTAAGGGGGTGCCACAGTGGGTAGCTCTGCTTATTTGATTTATATGTTGGATACCCTTCCCTACGTAAACCCCAAAGAACCGGGGATCTTCCACTTGTTAGGCAAATGTGTAAACCACTACACTATAAAAAAGGGGGAATAAGTGACATTCAGCACTAAGCATCAGAGTCTTCTCGTTATTTCCGTCAGATACTTTTTTAAAAAAAGAATAAAAACCCATTAAAGTATAGTAGTAATTATCTGCTAGTGTGATCTTGCCTTTTCTGTGCTCTGTAGTGCAGAGAATGCCACACATGGTTCTCTAGGTCCTATCATGGCTTAGCAAGCCATGCGTGTCAGCTCAATGCCATGTACTAAGTGGCTTAATCTAGTGCCTGCGTAACAGTGAGTGAGAGGGATACAGGGCTAAGACACCTGCGTCCCAGAGGCTTAAACCTCTGGTTGAAGCTACAGAAACCCTCTGACTTGTTGGCTCAATCAAGAAGAATCCAATATGGGAACTTCACCCTAAGTGGAGGATCAGGCGAGGCCATCAGTAAATGTCACTCTGACAGATACACAACAACAAACAAATAAATAAATAGTTGTATACAAACACATTTGTTAGGCTTTTTAAAACTGACATCAACATTTAGGAGATTCTAAGCACAGACATCCTCCCTCAGTGTCCCTTCAGTTGGTTTATTCCTTGTAATCACAGATCACAAAGTACGCTAACTACACACATTATGAGTCCCTATAGAAAACGAGAGAGATTCCCATTGCTCCACTACCTTGACTGAGAGGTCAGAGGTCAGAGTCAGCTAGTGAGCCGCATTCCTACTGTATGTGTGAATTGGGCATATTGATCAAGGACGCTTGAAAAGGGCAGATGCTCATACCAGGAATTAATATCCCCAAATGGAGAGCTCTCTACTGGTTTCTGCCCTGCTTTGAGCTGAGTTTGATTGTGCATGCTTTCAGTGCTGGAGAATAGCTTCCTAAATGAGTCAGGCCTGGTAATCAGAAATGCACTGCTGGCTGAATTCAGTTTTAACTTTTCTTCTCTTTGGTCTTCTCAACCAAATCCCCTCCATCACCTCCCCTTGTCTTTTGCAATTTTCTATTCTGCCCTTTTCTTCTCCAAACCCTTTCCTTTCCTTTCCTCTCCTCCCCTTTGTCCCCCAACCAAAATACAGCAGTTCAACGCGGTCGCATCCCACCTCAGCCGAGCCTCAGCCCCTCCATCACACCCATAGGTGGCGCCAGTGGCCTTGGAGGCGGCGAGTTCTATAACAACAACAATGGAGGTAGTGGTGGTGGTCAGCCAGTGTCTGAACTTATTTCCCAGCTGCTGAGAGCCGAGCCTTACCCCAACAGTCGCTACGGACACCAGTACAACCAGCAGGCCGGTCCTGATAACGCTATGGGAATAGATAATATCTGTGAACTGGCTGCGCGGTTACTCTTCAGCACAGTGGAGTGGGCGAGGAACATCCCTTATTTCCCTGAGCTGCCTGTGTCCGACCAGGTTAGAGGATTATTTCTAATTAAAAGCCACATATACAGTTTTGACTTTGAAAGACTCTTCCCTCTTTATCAGATTATATTGCAGGAACTGTAAAAGATAAGCAGAATGAACTGAGTAGACATTAAAGTGTTGAGGGGGGGTGTCACTGATTGAGACACTACTAAATCCTCAGGTGGCCCTGCTGAGACTGAGCTGGAGCGAGCTGTTCATCCTCAGCGCGGCGCAGTCTGCCCTGCCGCTCCACATGGCGCCCCTGTTGGCTGCAGCTGGTTTCCACTCCTCGCCCATGTCTGCGGAGCGCGTGGTGTCCTTCATGGATCAGGTGAGGGTGTTCCAGGACCAGGTGGACAAGCTGACCAGGCTACAGGTGGACTCTGCTGAGTACAGCTGTCTCAAGGCCATCGCGCTGTTCTCGCCAGGTGATTAGTGATTCGAGTGGCTAGTAAGAGCAGAAAACGTCTTGCTTGTTGACTTCACCTGCTGTCATTTAGCACAGCTAGATCAAAAGAATGGTACAAATCCTCACAGTTATATGGTGCCTGGCAAACATCCAACAGCTTTATCTTGTAAAAAAGACCCTTCTTCTTCTTTCATGGAGAAAAAACACAAAGAACTGCTGGAAGACTAACAAGCCACTTAGTCCAAGGCATTCATCGCACAATTTACCTCCTATGGCACCATCTCCTGGCTTGTCATTGAAAATGCAGTAATGTTTTAAGTGCTTTGTAATTAGCAGCACCATTGATCATCATGAGCCCTGAGCTTTTCCTGACTTAAGTCTTACATAAGTGTCTGCCTTAAAGAAATAGTTTATAGCGACTGTCACCTCTAAAAGCGATCATTATTTAAAGTAAAACTTTTTTAAGTGAGGCTTATAAATCATGTTTTGGCCTGAGAGCATCCATAGATGAAGCACTCTGGTTTCACGTGTTTCCCTCTGGGAGGTTTTATTACATTATTTGCTGGGATTTCATCCTTCCTCTAGGCTCATCACGACTCTTTATGTAACCTGCCCACACTATTAAGTAACTGCCTCCTCCCTCCTCCCTCTTAGATGCCTGTGGTCTAACAGACCCAGTACACGTGGAGTCTCTGCAGGAGAAGGCTCAGGTGGCTCTGACAGAGTACGAGAGGATGCAGTACCCGAGTCAGCCTCAGCGCTTCGGCCGCCTCCTCCTGCGCCTGCCCGCCCTGCGTGCCGTTCCTGCCAGCCTCATCTCCCAGCTCTTTTTCATGCGCCTGATAGGAAAGACACCCATTGAGACGCTGATCCGGGACATGCAGCTCTCCGGAAACTCAATCAGCTGGCCGTATGTCCCAGGACAGTAGCTCCCTGACAGGCGAGGTCTCCGTCTGGTAATAGTGACGACAAGGACCCACAGGAAACCTCCTGACTCATCACTATCCATCTGTGTGGTTATCAAACTGCAGCGCCAGCTGGCCATCATATGCACTGTACTGTAACCGCTCAATTCCCCCTCATGAACGAGCCCTCAGACTCCACATGGGCCTCCAGAAGAAGAGAGTAGAAGAATAGCATAGCCAGTGCCAAGCTGGAGCTGTCTTGTTGCCAGTGCTGTCGTTCTGGTGCCAGGTCCCAGGCCGGAGACCAGCTCCTCACGCTGGGCTCCGATATGGCCACCACAGCCAGTCATGTCACCACCCACATGTCATAGTGACTAAAGACTCTGCAGTTTCATGTAGAGGGCAGCAGCACCCCACTACAAATACATTTAGAGAACAAAACTGTCCTGCCAACAAACATCGGAGGAGCAGTGTTTCCCACACCAGGCTCATTTTCCATGGCTCGCCATTTGTGATACAATGACCTTTTTAACCAAATAATTGACAACAGGATGATGAAGTATCACTATTATGGATCGATCTGTGCGCCTCACTGTTGAAGGGAAACTCTTACCTCAACAACGAGGAAGACACTAAGGAGCTCCTGAAAAGGAGCAGAAAGGAGATAAAACCAAGGAAAATTCACCAAAGTCTATCATATCATCCTACGAGATGGTCCTCACACCCAGAAAACGAGATGAACCGACTTGTGACTGCCTGACCATCGAGTAAACAGCGCATTTAAATTCATCCACAGGGCTCACTGGTGGTGTAGTTGAAGAAGATTTTTAAAAAAAAGGCATAGTAAGATGAGAGTGGACTAATACCTCACTAGACATCAGAATGCTTTAGTCTGATATTTCCTAAACACAAACCTCTGTAAATTTTGTTCACCAGAAACCGCCTTCTTTTTGACAACTGCCTTGTTTTTCAGTACAAATTTGGGACACCTGTGTAACACGAGTCTTAGATCCCCCAAATTGATTTTCAGTCGTCTACTGAATATGAGTTTTGACTCGCTGAATACGGTGCGTTCAGCGTTATTTTGATCAAACATCATTGTTATTATATATACATATATATAAATATATATTTGTTTTCTTTTTTCACATATGCACTGAGAAACGGCAGGCTGACGTCTAAATCCTACTTGAGTTTAGTTGTTTGAAACGATTCTAAAACAATAAGAATTAGCTTGACAAAAACAGCTCTAAGAGTAAATAATCGACACTACCAGTTAAATTCCAGTTTACGCTTCTGGAGATCACGATCTCCCAAAAACTGTATTGAAATATGTACATATATATATTGAGCCCGGCTTTTGTCTTTTCTGCATGTTCAACTGTTATTTTGGATCTCTGCTAAGTTTATACTGTTTTATTTTATGTAATTAAAGTTTCATTTAAACATTAAAGTATTTGCCTTCAATGGTAGCTCCTAAATGTTTCTTCTTTTTTTTCCTACCTGTATTTACATGAAAATACCTCTGTCATCTGTTGAGATGTCAAGAAAGAAGCTGAATGCCATTACAACTAATACGACGTAGAGCTGTTCATGCTCTCATCTCTTAGCATCTTGAGTGTGTCTCTGCTGTTTGTGAATGATGTTGTAATTGATGAGGATCTGGTGAAAAGACTGCGCTTGCAGGATATTCAATGCCAAAAGATTATACTGTCGGGTTAGAAGAAGATGGGATTCCCCGGTCCACCTGAATTTACCTCACATGGGTATTTCAAGAGGCGGGTTTACAAAATCAGGACTATTTTAGGTATTTTTAAGGAAATGATGAAAAATGCACTCCAAACTCAGCACGTTTCAGCAGTTAGCAATTTAAGAAACCAGAGAGGAAGGGTGCAACTCCTGCTTCTTGATTTGCCGCTGGGCCATTTTGGAAGTTCTTTGCATATTCTTCCCTCAGTCTACAATTCACACAACCACGCCGTAGAGGCAGGGGGAAAATATTGTTAATGTTTTCTTATCTTTGTGTTACTGAGTTCTTAAGATTTAAAATTTCATGTGTATGGCAATGCTATTAAAAGAATCAAACGATGACGATGTGTCTTTTGTTATGTTTTTTTTTAACTTCTTGAATAATGTGTTGTAATTTCATCTGTATGAAGAATGCCAAATAAACACTGCAACATGTACTGCAAGTTTGCTGTTGAAAGTAGTTTTGTATCACAAAAACAGGAGTTTCACTTGCTTCTTTATTTACATTATGCTCGTCTTCCAGCGTATTCTTACATAGTTTGTCATATATTTAAATTAAATTACAACTGAAATTGAAATCTCATGCTTAAATATGACAGACATCGTGACAGACGTATGACAGTGCCGTGTTCTTATGCAGTTTAAAACCACACACAGAGTTGCTGTATGCTTACAGCTTCATGAACATTGATGTCACAAACAGAAATGAGGTTCACTGGCTGTAGGACTAGTATTAGTGACACTAGCTGGGAAGTTCTGTGCAGCCAGTGAAGGAGAAGTCAGTAAATGCTGGATGAATTCTTGTCAGCACACCTTTCTGGACAGATGAATAATGTACACTAGCAGAAACCTTGGTCGTAGATTTTCACCAGACGTTTGATGTGGAAAAGTTTTTGCCGAAGTTCCTTACTCTGCTTCTTCTTTGCTTGATACTCAGGCGTCTAGAAAAAACAAAATTTAAACAAGTGTATATTTAACAAACTCAATATTGTCAGTTGTAGTAGTGTTACAGTGCAGGAATGAGATAGCTAGTTTATCTTATAATCTGGACTGTAAAAAAGCTAACTGCATTTGTCTAATATATGCAAACATGTCATAGCTCCCCTTAAAGAAATTAAAAAGTATATAGATGGCCACATTCTGCTTTCAGGTCCTGATCTCTGGGTTCCACCGTCCCCTATTGCTAGTTCCTGATGTTCCTGCTTTTCATGTCACTGGTGCTGGAGTCCTGCAGCCACTGCATGCTCTCCAGGGCCTATAGAAGTTGACTAAAGTTGCCTTTCCTTAGCTTGGCTAGTTTTTATTTTTATTTTTTTGTAGGTTTCTTATGTGCCTAGCTGGTTTTTGCTTGTTAAACCCGGCTGATTTATTGTGACCACAGGGAGCTTGTAGGGGAGAGTTGCCATATTCTTCTGATATTCCCCTTTTTCTCTTGTTTATCTTTGGTTGCTAGGGAGTCGAGGAGTAGGTCTGCTTTTCTGTTGAGTAGCTTCATCAGTCAGTGAGTTTTATTTCAAGTTAGGGCCATTTTGGTTGCTGTGTTGGTTTTGTCTCTTCCTAAAATGAACTTCTGCTTCCTTTTATTCACAACCTGACAATAAATCTTTTCAAACCGACCCAAACAGCCTCCTCATGTTTCCCCATCTAGTATTATGTCATTCCCCTTACATCTAGGCCTATTTGGGGATGTAACACGGTCCACCCAAAGCCCCCAAATTGGGCTGTTAAATCAAAGAACGATGAAATGGCATGTGGGAAGATTTCAGACAAGCAAAGATGGTGACAGAAGTATAACTTACAGCGAAAAAGTCTCGCCAATTTTGTTTTTATTCAATTTCCCTGGTGACTCTAATCCTGCATTTTTTCTGTTTGCGTGACCACTGAAAAATTTTTAGAAAATACCCCTCAGCTCCCTTACTGCAAGACATCAGAAAATAGTCTAGTTTATGGGCTTAATCACCAGCTTCAAGCCCTACTGATTATAAAACAAAGGTCATTTTAAAGAAATGGTCCTCAGCAGAGTTAGAAAGAAGGAGCAACAAGGGGATCCGTGTAACTTATGATAAACAAGTCGACTAGCATGCAGTGTCCCACTTTTTCACCAGCTGCGTTGATTTCAAAATGCTAAGATGACGCTGGAAAAAATGTTCGGTTTGACGCTTCACAACTGATCTTTAATTTAACCAATGAGTGATGACGCAGCAGGCATATCCATCTTTTATATTCAATCTATGATTTTAGGTTAGTGTATGTTTAATTTACTCAGTTTCTCTCAGCTAGAAAGTGAAGAAACTGCAAACTTTACATTATGACATCACAGATCTTCTTATACTCACACTTTTAAGGCATTTCAGTCGGTTATACTCATCTGCCACACCCTAAAAAAAGAAAAAAGAAAGGTTTTGCTGACTTTATGCTGGGAAATGTCAAATACTTAAATACAAAAGCCACAACCATGACTGGCTGATATATTCTCCTGGCCCTCCACCTTCAGCTTTTCCACTCTGTGCACCTTATTCCTGTTTTTCTCTACCTGGTACTTCATGGAGTCTTCTTCCAGTGCGTCCAACTCTCGGCTCAGCTTGTGCATCTTGTCGCTGATGTCATCCAGCTCGCTGCAGAGGATCTTATAGCGCGACAGATCGGAGTCAAAATCCTTCTTGTATCTTCTGCGCTGCTCATCTGAAGTTATCTCTGGGTACAGCCTGGAACAGCGTTAATACCAAGACATGAAATCATTGTTACATTAAAACTGTTATTGGGGCAATGGCAGTATGTCTGTGAAGGTTCTCAGTCATCCAGGTCATCGTAGTCAAAGGAGCTTGCAAAGAAAAGCGTCTGGACTTCTTTAAGTTACTTGAAGACGTTTCACCTCTCATCCGAGAAGCTTCTTCAGTTCTAAGGTCAAATGGTGGAGAGTCCCAGATATAAACCTAGTGGGAGTATCCCCCCACAGAGGGACAAAAGGACCCCCTGATGATCCTCTAATCGCCTGAGCCAAGGTGTGAAACTGGGTGTGGGTCCCAATCAGCCAGAGTTTCAGGTGTGTTCATTGTGAAACCTGGCCCCACCTTATCATGCGAATTCCTGAGGTCAGATGGCCCAGGATGTGAGTGGGCGTTAAGGCGTCTGGGAAGGGATCTCAAAACTGGATTATAGATGGCAGAGAGTTGGTGTCGTAAACCCCCGCCTCTGTTCAAAGATGGTCGCTCACAGTGGACATAGATGGCTTCTTTCACTCCTCTTTCAAACCATCTGTCCTCTCTGTCCAAAATGTGAACATTGGCAATGGCAGATACAAAGGGGAGCTTTTCATTAGTATCTCCACCAGTATTAAATTAGCTGAACTCCCTTAGAGGCAACTGTGATCCTGACCACTTCTTTCTGATATTGCTGTATTTTACTCTAAAATAGTATAAATACTGTGTCATTTCTTTATTAAAGATGTGACTGATTAGATAATTGTTCCTCCTCAGGGTATGATCTTTACTTAATTGTGGGTATAACCAAAGGGGATTTTTAAAAACTGATACCAGTGCTAATTTTTCTTGCTTAGTCAACATCTGCAGTGATATTCAGCATTTTTTTTATTTAATTCAATTCTTTCATAAAAAAAAATTAAGAGACTGTTAAGAGGAAGGAAATGCATCTAAACCAGCACGTAGACTCTTCATTTAGATGTAATGCATATTTTTAACATTATATGAGTAAAAACACATTTTCCTTGTTAAATAAAGAGACGTGTAGTTTTTATGATTTCAGGTTCAAGACTATGTTTTGTATTTATTGTTTAAACTACTCTGAACACCACTGAAGCTTCTTTTGCTTTGAGTAAATACTTTCTCACACGCTGAACTTTGAGGTTGCAGCATTACGTGGCAGCAACCTCAGGACATACCTGTGGAGGTAATCTGTGTGGTCCCGGTCCAGCCCGTTGCCGGTGTCTCCCGTGGTGTAACCAGTTTCATACTGCGACTCGATCATCACCTGAGCAGCAGGCATTGGCTCTCTGTCCTTTTTCCGTCCCTTCTTCACGTAATAAGGTGGAGGCCTGATGCTGTCACTCTCATCTGAAGAGCTGCTGGGACAAACTATGGCCCTGCAGTTTTGGTACAAAGGCTCAGCACCATGCGTCTTGCTCTTGTTTGCAGAGAAACTGTGGAAAATCAAGACTTAACTGAAGATCAGGAACAGGGAAACATAACTTATGTGTTTGACACTGTGATGAAAATGTGTCTCTTTTTGCTTTTTGTACTTCACACTTGTTTGGATTTGAAGCTAAACATGTGTGTGTGTTTTTGTAATGTGACCTATTACTTGAACACGGGCCACACTGGAGAATCTGTGCGTCACAGACTCATTTGCTGCAAACATCACCCACCTGTTGGTTTTGTAATTTCCCTCACTGTGGATGCTGACTGCTCCATTGCCGTAGGAGACCGCGCTGTTCTCCGCCCTCAGGTCTGGCGCCGCTCTCTCTGACACAACAACAGTCGGTGCCTGCTGGGTGCTGCGCACTTCTCCAACATGATTCACCTAAGACAACATCCAGACACTCAAATCATAATCTCCTTATTTACTTTCAGGACCTCTGGTTTGAATGACCTGAAGTCTTTATCTTGGTATTTTCTGAGATAACGCCATATTTAACACGATGATATAAATAATATAATCTTCCAGAGTTGTGAGATGTATTTTTTTAAGCCGGAAAGAAATCCTTTGACTGACTCTGTCGCTTAAGTGGAGAAGTGCAGAACTGGAGGGTTCTCCAAACTGCTCAGAAACACTTGGCTGAAAGTCGGCATGTCCCTGCCAGACGCGTTCACATGTAGCCAGACTGATACAAGGGCAGACACAAACGCTAGCCTTGGCCTCAGCATGACTGTGTGACAGCTCTCATATCCATTCAGCCATTAAAGAGAGAGAGAAGCACTCCTCCAGGTTTTCAGGATGAGCTCCCCCTCACCTACAATAATCTCTTCATTTCTTTCAGCAGCTAACAGAGGCGATTCATTCGAAGGACACATGCGCACAATACAATTTCCCGGTTCCATCTGAAGTGAGATGCATTCTACCAGAGCGTTAACAGTGTGAGAGTGTGTGAACATCAATATCATCAGCAGCGCCCTGAAAAGGCTGAGACTGCGGCGAAGAGTCGCATGTGTTTATCAGACAGATATTTTAACACCTACAGTGTAACAGATGCTGCAACCACTGTCAAAAGAAAACATCCTTACAGGATACGGAGAATATCAGACACTGGAACTGTATTACGCCTCATTTGATCCACTGTCATATGCATCATTAATGAAGGCTTGTCTGACCTATTTCTGTAACAGGGTGCAGTCACACAGGATAAAGGTCTAGCGAGCTGATGTTTGAAAAATGCAGTCAGTGAAATAGATCTTATGAATGTCAGGGTTGCAAGTCAATCCCCCATGTGAGGGTGTGGGGGTGTGTGGGTGGGGAGCACCTAGAGGAAAGCTACAAGGAATTTGATCCACTGCGGCAGACAGGTGCACATTCAGCTGTTATTGTTAAATCCAGACATCAGGATTATTATTAGTAATGGTTCTGATTACTACCTAAATCTGCAGATATTTCTAATTAAATGATTGTGTTGTCTATAAAGGGCTGCCAACTATTAGAATTTAGAAATTTACCCAGGAAAGCTGTCTTTAATGATTGCTTTGACTCACTATTATGGTAATTTGTAAGCCATAGGGTCTGCGACATTATATAAACACTCATCACAATAAAATCTCTCTGTAACCTTGAGATATTTTTCCTTTGGAGGAGGTCTTGTCATCTGTTCGACTTTGGGGTAACTCCTGATGCTGATAAAAAAAACCCCATTAATTACGTTTTTTTTAATTCAACATAAGCAACGCACAGTTTTCAGATATCATAACGCATTTTCTTTTAATCTACTTTTCCTATATTCCCTCAATTATCTCCCTTTTCCAGTCATGTAGCACAAAACCGGGGGAAATTACGTCTTAGCCAGGAGTCTAATCTGCAGCAGTGTGTAGCAGCCCCTTCACAGACTGAATCATTTAGTGCCACCACACTCTGTAGGGATTCACACAGCAACACAGAGGCAACTCAACCCTTTTTATTCATTATATATGCCACATACATTATATATGCCTCCCTGCAAGGCAAGCATCTTCAGTGCGATACAAGAGTGCCCCAGAATAGGGCCTGCCTCTTGATGAAGCAACTTGGTACATGCTTTGCGCTGATAGGAAGAATGTAGGCCAAGACTTCACTGAACTTACTGAATACGTTGCTTCCCTTGCCCTAATGAGTCACGGTGGGCCTGATACGTTCATGTCACATGGCTACTTTAATAGATTAATCGCTGCTAAACATCGCATCAGGCTACTGCAAAATAAAAAGAGCACATAGCGTCAAAGCAGCAGGAATAGCTGGTAAATGCTGGACCGCTGATGCTCTCTGAGAAAAGCTCTCAAACCAATTTTTCTTGTCCTTTCATTCATACATGCGTCAATAAAACTACAAAAGAACTAATTCTTTAAATTCCTCAAACCCCACATCCTTGCTGAGGTCATAATCTGAGATGAAGCATACCTGCATCTCTGAGAAATGCAAAGAAGGCAGATTTAACAGTATGTGCAGTATGTTCCCATTAATAAACGTGCTTTGGAGGATGTTTATTAGTGACATGACAATGAGCCAAATTGCACCTCGACGTTCTGTGAGCTTTGTAGCGGACCAAGTGGCAAAGTGATGGAGTTGTGCATCAGATGGCATGGTCATTCCAACAGCCTGACCTAAATCCATCATGGTTGGGATGCAGAGGGAGGAAATCAGTCAAGAAATGCTTATTGCAGCTGGCAGCTCCTGCAAGACTGCTGGAAACAATTTTTATGATAACTTAAGGAAGTCGCTTGTCGGAATGAACAGCGCTCAAACCTGTTATCAAAGCAAAGGTTATTTGAGGAATGCTTTGTTCACATTTTTTGCTCCGCACATTCAGTAAAGGTCAGAAGTTTACATGCTCTCATCACGGGCTTGAATGTTATGGTAATTTGGGGCTTTTAGTTATTTTTTTTGAACTGTCCTTTTTGCATGGTGAAATAATTATACAGCATTCATCTTTAATGGCTTTAAAAAAAAAAACAAGAAGTGGGTGCACGAGTTTGAATTTATTTTGGATTTTCTCTAATTCCCATACAGGCTGATGGGCAACTTGCTGAGGGAAATTTAATCAAATGTTTGTGAGAGTGAGTGTCAATTAAAAGCCCCAAATTACCACGACTGTAAACTGTAATTGTGTTATTTACATTTTTTGATGTCTTCAGGACTGTTCTACTATACTGTCATGTATAAAAATAATGAAAAACCATGAAATGTGTACAAATTGGTACTAGAGATCAAGCACATGTTTTTTCTGTGGGTAAAATCTTGATTCAAACAGATGGAACAAAGCGGTGCTGCATGTTAGTCAAGAGCTTCTATTTCTGTCTGTCTCTTTTATCTGTCTCAGCTTTAAGTAGATTTTTTAGTTTCTAAGTCATAATTTATGTAATCTAAATTTAAACAAAAATAAATGTGACAGAAACAACATAGAAATAATGTTTGTAATCTGCATCATATTCACAGCAAAGCACATATCTTATCCCATTGATAAAATCTAAGAAGTCAACCTGCTGTTCAGGGTTATTTCTTTAGATGGATATTGTACTGGTTTCTGTGGGTTTTGGCTGATTATATGGAGAATAATATCAATTAAAAAATTACTGAACGAGGTGCCGACACCTTTGCTACGTGAGGTTCATTTATTGCCGTCTTTGTTGCTGTATGGTGTAATATATTATGTCATATGTTGTAAATCTGTGAGGTTTGGAACAAAACAACTTAATTTTATTTAGGGACAACTAGTTAAAAAAATGTGTTTACCATAAATTCTTCTGGTTCTAAATGAATCGGTCTGAGACTGTGTGCAAAGTGAAACTTAAAACCTGGCTCTTAACCATAAAGTGAGTTACTTTATGAGCTTCCTGATCAGTTTCATGTCACTAAAAGGTAAAACCTGGACCTTGTAATGCTGTCTGACTGTCATTGTTAAATGGTTTCTATGTGCCTGTTATCACTAGTCTGGTTAATCATCAGTCAGAGTGAAACCTGGGAGTGTCAAGGATAAACACCAGTATTCTTTGAATCAACATCGACAGGTATTGTGACTTTGTGACACTCATTTTTCACTGTCAATGCATGAAAACCTCAGCAGTTTGTTTATATAAATGCTGGGAATTCATTGGTGCTGGTATCTGAAAAAAAGCAATTGTGACTGTTTAGGAAGTGATGTCACTGTAAAAAATAAGTCAACATCTTTTTGTTAATTTGCTTTTTTTTTATCCTCAGCTGATAAACATCAGTTCTCCATTTATATGCTGTTTCAAAAATAATAATGAGACTTTACTCACCCAGTCCTGTATATCCTGCCCCTCCGATGGCCTGGCGACGGCCTCATCCCAATGGATGTTAGCTTTTCCATGGCGCCAAATCTTGCTGCGGGTTTTGTAGGCGAAGTAAGCAGAAAACGATAAAGCCACCACCACCAGAAGACCCAACACAAACGCCACTGCCTGAGGAAAGAGTGAACTTTGGATGGATGGATGGATGGATGGATGGATGGATGGATGGATGGATAGATAGATAGATAGATAGATAGATAGATAGATAGATAGATAGATAGATAGATAGATAGATAGATAGATAGATAGATAGATACTTCCTGCTAACCTCCTCGGGGTCCATGTAGCAGTAGTGCTGCAGGTATTGATTGAACAGAGGAAACCCCCCAGGAAAACCGGCCCCCACGCTGCCACTGAGGCTAGGGCTGCCCTGGATGTTCTGACACATCATGAGCATGGGGTTGTACAGCATGCTCTGCGAGCTCTGAGACATCGGGTTCACACCAATAACAAAGATGATGTCAATGATGCCCTAGACGACAAACCGAAAGCAAATTTAATCATAATAAATAAGTGATTTGCCAATGCCACAGATTAAAAACACAGAAGTCTCATGTAGTTTCTACTTACACTAAAAAGTTGGCTCAAACATTTAATTTAGCATCATTTCTGAACACAAAAGGCTGCAATTCAGTTTCAGGTCAAAACTGACTGATCAGAAGAGGATCCCACTGATAAGCCCACAGAGAACACAGAACCACTGTACTGTGTACCCCCTCTGAGTGGGGTCCTTCTGCATGGAGTCAGCATGTTATCCTGTATCTGTGCAGGTTCTCTTTAGCTACTCTGGCTTCTTCCTACTATTCAAAGATATGCAGCGTGTTAGGTTAGTTGGTGATTTTAATCTAGCCGAAGGTGTACAAGTCAATTAAATGGTTGTCTGTTTCTCATATGCTGTCCCTGCAATAGACTGGTGACCTGTCCAGGGTGTATCCTGTTAGGACAACTGCTTTTGAAAAGCAGAAGAAGAATGAATGGATGGATGGATGAATGGATGGGTGATGAGTGCTGATCGAAGTGATTTGATGAAAATGAACAACTGAATATATTTGTGACTTGCTTTGTTTGTTGGGTGAGACAGACTCACCTGAAGGACAGCTAAGATGATATCACAGATGAACACAGTGAGGTAAAACCTGCATGTCCGTATGCTCCGTGACCGTGAGAAACTCGCCACCAAGAACCCCAGTGACACCAGGAAGTTGATGGCGTCCATGGATATCATCGCTGCCTTGGCAGACTGAGGCGTCATGTAGGAGCCGCCATAGCCGTAGCTACCTCCATAATATCCTGACCCCAACCCTCCAACACTTCCAGTATCAACAACACCATATCCCCCATACCCAAATCTGTTCATGTCCCACACCAAAGTTGACGCTACTAAGGCGAAGATGAGGAAACACATGAGCACCGTGGCTCCTTGGAAGGTCTTGACAAAACCAGGAGGTGAGAACCAGCGGTAGAAGTGTTGAGGCTTCCCCTCCATGTAGTAAGACTCTGGTGGGACATCGTAGGTATAGGGGACATTCTGGCTCCGAGGGGATTGGACACTCCTTGGGGGATACAAGCTGTGGGAGGTAGTGCTGTAGGGTGGGCTGTACACAGGGGGGCTATCATAGTACCGAGGCTCATACATGGTTTAGTGGATAATGCTCCAATTTCACCTGGAAGAGGGGTGAAAATGAGAGAATTAATGCAAGGGTAAATGCCTTGAGCCTATATAGATATGAGCACTATAACATAATGCATTTAATAGCAGATTTTATTACGCTAGGTATTTTTAATTCAATTTTTTATAGTGTAGATACTTCAGTGGGATGTTTTGATGAGCAAAATGACTTTCAAAATCTAAAAGATGAATTCACTTCCAACGCATTTTCCCTGTCCCTTTAAGCCCTAATGAAGTGTAGCTACGTTTTAGTTATAAGCACCTTTTTCAGCTCACCAGCATGCAGCACTCTCACAGCCCGTCCCTGAACCTTTTCTAGTGTAGCTGACCCACACTTCATCACTCCAATGAGCTCAAACCCGGCACGCTTCAATTATTCAGACACACAGCAGATAAGAGGTGAGCCGGAGCAGCCATGCGTGGTGTTTTCAGCAGTGGAGAGCCACAGACATAGCCCCTGTTCTGCATGTTACCTGTGCGCACCTGCTGATTGTCAGCACCACTTAGGGAGGGGTGAAGATACAACTTAAACCCCCCAAATTTAACTTTTTCTGTTTGATTTAAACCCGTGAAATAACGAACTCATGTACTCCTCTGTTACTGCAACTGTGTGCTAATTGTGCATAACTGAACATCTCTACATTAAAAGAGGTTCATTCCACTTCAGCCCAGAAAAAAACACTTCTGTCCACTGTCATAACGTGTTTAAAATATGAGCATTTTACTTGGTCGTAAAATATTTTTTAACTCATTTGTTAATGCTCGGAGGTTTTCTTTTAATCAATCAGCATCATCAGCGTGGTTAAAAGGTCAATAATAATTAAAAAAAATTTCTCTTTAAATGTAAAAAACTTCAGAGAGGAATCAACAGGGACATATGAGTTACGCAACTTACCCAAGCACCGTGGAAAACTCATAAACTTTACACCGATCCAGGTTCAGCTGCTTAAACCGCGTCGTTCATGACTCCTGTCCACCACCACACCGTCCGCTTTATATCCCATCAACGATCGTTAACTTCGCCTTTATTTTACTGGATGAATAGTTTCTCCTAACAAAACAATGAAAGTTTCGAAAGCGTCACCCACACCCTCCGGAGCTGCCGAGCGTCTCAGCGGGGGCACCGTTCACCCGCTAACGACCTGCTTCACCCACGTGCTCGTGACAGTTTATACCCAGGCTCCTGCTACATTCAAATTAAAGTTTACAACCTCCAACCTAAGTATAACCTACTGATATTCAGCCCAGTCCACGCATTAGACCGAAACCTTTTTGACAAATCTTTTAATAAATTCTAATATAATTGTAAAAAGTACAATTCATGTGATCTATGATTCATACTTTATACAATGCAGAGTGATACTTAACTACAAAATCATAACAATAAGTGCATAACTGCTTTTGCCAGACATGCTGGTCTAAGTATTTCAGACACTGCTGATCTACTGGGATTTTCTCACAGCGATCATCTCTAGGGTTCACTCTAGAGAGTGGTCTGAAAAGGAGAAAATATCCAGTGAGCCGCAGTTCTCTGGGTGAAATACCTTATTGATGTCATAGGTCAGAGGACAATGACCAGAGTGTTTGGAGCTGACAGGAAAGCAACAGTAATTTAAATAACCACTCATTAGAAGCAAGGTATGCAAAAGAGTATATTTGAATGCACAACATATCAAAACCTTGAAGGTGATTGGTTACAGCAGCAGAAGACCACACCGGGTGCCACTGCTGTCAGCTAAAAACAGGAAACTGACGCTACAATTCACACAAGCTCACCAAAACTGGACAAAAGAAGACTGGAAAAACACTGCCTGGGTTGATGAGTCTTGATTTACTACCTTACTGCCTACCTGAGTATTGTTGCTGACCATCTCCATCTGTTTATGACCACAGTGTACCCATCTTCTGATGGCTGCTTCCAGCAGCATAACACAAAACTCAAATCATCTCAAACCGATTTCTTGAACATGGCATTAAGTTGGTTATACTCAAATGGCCTCTACAGTCACCAGATCTCAATCCAGCAGAGCAGCTTTGGGATGTGGAGAGTAACATCACAGATGTGCAACTTCCAAATCTGCAGCAAATATGTGATGGTATCATGTCAATATGGACCAAAATGTCAGAGGAATGTTTCAAGCACCTTGTTGACTCTATGCTAATTAACTATTAAGGCAGGCCTTAAGTCCAAAGTAGTTGAGTCTGGTACAACTAATAACTTGTGTAACTAATAACATGGCCAGTGACTATAAATCTGTTCTAATGGGAGTATATGACAAGAGAAAGGATCAACAGGTGGTTTTGTTTGTTGTTTGGTTTGTTGTTCTTGTTGTTGTTGTTTTAATAGAAATACCACAGCCGCTGATTTCATAGATAATATCTCTACATTGTGTATTCTATGAGTGCCTGTGGCAGAGTCTACTGAGAACAAGAATAATATTTCTGAGCCGAGTTACTTTACAATACATTTTGGAGAAATTATGCTGCATTCTCCTATTTAACATTTTAAATCAGAGAAACTATGAAATCTAAAAAATATATTAAAATCATTAGATTAAAAATTATTGCTAGTTTCCAAGTTCTGTTAATTTGGCAGCTGCAGTTTTTTAACTGAGAACTGAAAACTTGCTTTCGCTGTGATGCCCAAAGAAGAAAAGTGAAAAGTAAAGAAATAACAGCATAAAATTAATATAGTTGTAAAAAAAAAAATTACAGAAAGATATATAACAATCCTTAAACTTTATTTTATTTCTACATCAAGCATGTGAACATTGCTCGGCCTTCACAGAAATGACAAGAAAGTGTTTAGAAACACAAAACCGTCAAGTCAAAGCTCTACAGAAGAAGCATCTCTTATAATGTTGTAGCCCAAGTAATATAATCATGTCACAAACCAGAATTTGTGTAAACATTGATCTAATTTTACAAGAAAATACAATGATGTGCAACAATCAGACTTTTCCAGAAGGAAGAATGTTGTCTGTCACACAAGACAGAAGCAGAGATTTTAAAAAGTGTTTTTATTTCATCAGTTCATCAGTTGCTGTGGACACTTGTTTCTGATCTTCTTCATGTCTGACCATCTGCCATGGTCTCCTGGTCATAATCACGGATTCTGTTTTTAATGTGGCTCAATTTGGCTTTCAAGTAGTCACAGCGTTCCTTTTTCTCTAGGAAAGTAGGGTCCTGCGAAACATGCACACAACAGTCTGCTGATTAATGCCTGAAAACTCTATTTCCAACCTTTCTTACTGATTCATTCCGTAATTGATCTGTGTTAAACATGATTTTTCAGAATTATTTGCATCAGTAGACAATTATCGAATAAAAGCTACTGTTACCTGGGCAGAACACAGAACTCTAATACCTCTATGGTTAAATTTGAAAATTGCTACAATTGATTTCAGAGTGAGCAGCTGTAGAAATCGCGGTTTATACTGTCATTAAAAAAACATAGAAAAAAAGGTAAAAAAATAAATAAATAAAATAAATTTGTCACTTACATTCCTTTTCTGGTGATACTTCTTTACAATACTTTGAATCCTGCGTTGGTCCTATATGAATAACAAAGTAATTAATTCCCATATAAAAAAGGAAAACCGATGGGAGGTCGGGATGAATCTCACCTCTTTGCTGCTTGTCTCTCTGGGGAGTCGTTCCATCATGAGATCCAGCTCTCTGAACTTACTCAGAGTAGCACTGATGTCTCTGTGAAGGTCTTTGTATTCCTGATACTGATCATTGAAAACTGCTTTGTACTTTTCCCTTTCCTCCACACAGCTGATCTCTGGATACTTGCTACAGAAAGGAGACACACAGTAAAACTGATTCTCTGTATGTTTCGATCTAATGGTGTGATTCAACATATAAATGCTAACTTACATGATGTAGTCTGCAATGATGTGCACTTTGGGGTTCAGATTGACTGGATTCCTTTGGACTTCGTGTAGGAGATTATCCCGATTGTTATAATCTTTACTCAGCGCTTTGTCAGCTTCATCATCCCTGAATGATATGCGTTTTGTTGTTACCGGTTTGAGTGGGATGGACTGTTGAAACTCCTCCTGAGGCTGAAGGTAAAAGAAAAACATCATTTGGCAAATACAAAACAAATGAACAAGATGTTCACAACACTATACTGGCATGTGCCATCATTACATGAAGGCTTTTATTTTGAAAAATAAAGCTGCATTTCTTTAATGGAACTATTATGTTCACATCTGGCTTCTCATCCTTTCTTATTTGACATTACTATACATATTATCCCAACACGCCATTACAGAAGACTATAGAGACATGTTTACTGCACAGGTTATGTGGCGATGGTTGTTTTGTTAGCCTACAGTGGCCCAGATGTTGTTGTCAACAGCTGGAAAGGCCATACATTGAAAACTAATTTGCTTCATTCTTGTTTCATGCTTCAAATATTTGCTGTGGGTTACTCATGGGATATATTTTGCTAAACCTCCAATCATCTGTGTATCTGATATTTCTATTTAGCTCTATCAAACCTGCAACGTCACAGACCAGGCAGCCCTCTTAGACCTGTTTATTTGCCAGTGGGGAAATGATATGGTCATGGGAGCAGTGCTGATGTTATTTTATCATTATCAGTATTGTTACTGGAACAAAGTAGCTGTCACGATCCTGGGTCTTTTGACCCAGGGTTTCGAGTTTTAGTTTATTTTGATGTTTATAGTGTATGTTTAAAGTTCATTAGGTTGGCGAAGTTCATTTGTTTATTAGATTCCCTTTGTGTTTTCTACCCTTGTATTTAAGTTTCCCTCTAACTTCATGTGTTTCATGAAGTTAGTTTGTATTGTCATGTCTGCGTCTCATGTTTCCTGTTTTATGTTGAAGGTCTGTGTCCTGTGTCAGTATAGTCAGCTTTGCTTCCTGGTTATGTCAGATTAGTGTCAGCTGTTTCCCCATGTGTTTCCACTTCCCCTAATCACCCTTGTGTCTATTTAGTCTGTGTGTTCTGTTCATTCGTTGTCATGTCGTCTGTTGTTCCACGTCATGGTTCCAGGATTTTTCCATGTTCAAGGTTTTGTTCTTTGTTTTTTGTTCAGCAGTTAATTTTCCCAGTTTAGTTCTAGTTAGGTTTTTTCCTGTGTGCCTCTACCTTTTGTTTTTGTACTTTTTTTTTTTTTTTTTTTTTTTTTTAAATCAGCCATATTAAACGACTTGCTTTTTGTTAATATTCAAGTTTTGTTCCCTGTTCCTTGGAGTCTGCGTTTTGGGTCCTTTTTGTCAGTCCACACAGTCTGTCTCCGCCAGACTGCTACAGTAGTTGCCCTTGTGCCAAAGATGCAGGTGATAGCTACATTTGCAGGTGCAACTCTGTTCTTTAAAATTCACTCTCACTTCAAGGACTTGTCTGTTGGTGGAATTAGCTGCAGACAAATTGACAATAAAGTTACATACAGTATGTTTGCTGTTATTCATAACATCCCTGACTGTTGAACTAATACATATCTATCAATCCAGCCACCCTCTATTATTATTATTCAATGTAGGGTCATGGGGGGCCTGGAGCCTATCCTAGCTGTCATGAGGTGAGAGGCAGGGTACACTCTAGACAGGATGCCAAGTTGTCACAGGGGTAACACAGAGAGGCAGACAACCTCTGCCTAATAAATAACATTTAAAACCCCAAATAATGACAAAAGTAGAAAAGTCATGCCCAAACTTCATCTGCCACACAAGAAATGAGCTAAATATTAACCAACTTTAACAGAAAAAACTGTAATGATGAGCAATTTAAAGGTGGGTTTCCACTATATTAGCCTTTCACAGAGAATTTAACTGCACTGTATTCATGAGGATACCTTCATATATGCAGCTTTGAAATGTATTTCAGTCATTCTTCAGATTTAGAAGACCTGACCTTGTATTTCATATTTGTTTACAGAGGAGTAAAAATCTGTACCTGGTTCTCAAAATACTGCCTCTCTCTACGTGCAGCTTCATGCCTCCACATCTTCAGACATACCAGGAAGCTTCCTAGATACAGGGCCATGTTGATGAAGATGAAAGCTGTTCCTGCCATCTGGCCACCATCAACCCGACACAGATTCGCGACGATGGGGTTAATACCTATTGTTGTGTAGCATAGCCCCCCGCGATTCAAGTCGTTCAGGTAAACTATCCCTGCTGCCATGTAGAACAGGAAAAGAGCCACGTTGATGAAGGCCTCTGTCAGGGGCCACCACGAGGAGTCGAGAAGTATAGTGCGATAGTACATTGTCATTCCCACCACCAGGAGACACAGAGTAAGGATCCATGAGATTCCAGCTACAGCTAGAATGAAAGGAGTCATAGGACCTCTGTAGCTGTACCCAGACAGGCCCATCCCATTGTTGTATACACCGTTATAGAGTCCGTAGCTGTTGGACCATTCACTGTCTTTCTGAATGTAAGCAATGACACACGCAAAAACCATTCCTCCAAATAGGAGCTGAAGTCCAGCTAGAAGCCTGAGCAATCCCGGCCATGATTTCAAATAAGAGTACTTCTGCTTGTAGACCTCCACCTTCTCAGCGTAATACTCTGCAGGGTGGATGCTGGACAGTAGCGACTCCTCTACTGGGACGTGACCAAAGAGACCGTCAGTGGGACTCTCTCTTATCAAAGGCTTATGTGAACTGTGACTGGAGCTTCCCAGAGATTCATTCCAGTTCCGACGCTCCACCAAGGGACTTACAGGGGGGCTCACTCTGGTCCCATTGGGTAGGATCTGGATACCAGTTGTGCTGGCTTCAGAGTCACTTTCTTTTGTCCATTTTTTGCCCCATGACTGAGGGATGAGGGATTTCAATCTGTCTTTCAGGCTTCCTTTTTTTTCTTTCTCTTGCTCAGCATAAGGTGGAGAACTGGATGTGCGACCTGTGGAGGTCGCATCATCCTCACCATCATCTGTGATATTATCCGGTGTGGGTGTGTGAGTAACCCATACAGCAACTGGTGGATCTTTAATGGTGGAAGACCCGACCACACCCTCGTGGTCTTGTTTCTTGAATGATTTCATGCTGTGGGCTGATTTTGGGAATTCATTGGAAAAAACGTAATCGCAGAATCTTTACCACGGCAAGACAAAGAGAAGCTGTGGGAAAGAGAAAGAATAGTAGCATTCTACAAATAACATTCAAACATCTGTATATCAGTTTATTAGGGTAGAAATGAAGCTATATATGTGTATACACATATATATGTATGTATATATCTATATATATATGTGTGTGTATACATAGATAGATTGATAGATCGATAGATCGATAGACAGATAATCATTTGTGGGTTTCTACTACTGAATTAAAATTTACAGGATATAGTTAAAAATAAAACCCTTCCCGATAAACACAAATGTCAGATTCTTATA
This sequence comes from Perissodus microlepis, assembly GCF_051167445.1. NCBI lineage: Eukaryota > Metazoa > Chordata > Actinopteri > Cichliformes > Cichlidae > Perissodus > Perissodus microlepis. The sequence continues at coordinate 11,903,845 of NC_140478.1, forward strand.
CAGTGAGGTATAGACCTCCTGAACCAGTTGCAAATATATGGTGACACAATATTTCTATATTGAATGGAAAATGAAGGAAAGCCTCGATTCAAGATTTCTAAAAGACAGTTGTGTTAGTGGAAAGCCATTAGTCACACCATGCCAAACAGCACGACACATACACCACAAACTGCTGGAATACAACAACTCCAAAAAAGACCCCAACATGACTCCAGTGCTGCTTGGGCTTTGCTAATTACAGAGGACTTGTGTGAGTTGTGACTCACACAATGCTGCGGCTCCGTGTACTTCACTACTGTCGTGATACTATCGCTGAATTTTAAAAAAACGGGACACCTGATTCTACATTTGTTTTTCAAATGTCAAATCCAACAGCTTACCTTGACCCCAACTCTCTGGTCACGTAGAGATGGCACTATCTCACGGGATTTTTGAGCCGCAACTGTCCAGCAGGCCCACACAGTTCACTCTCTTCAATCTCTCGGGTGACTCACGCCTGGTTTAGCGCACACAGGGAGATTGGCTAATGTGTGTGTACAAAAGAGGTGGTACTAAAAGCTTAAACATTAAACCTGAACCGCCCCTGCGCTGGTGCTGACTGGCACTGCTAGGTTAATCTGTGGGAGAGAGAGTGGCTGAAACTGTTGACATTCATGGAGTGCATGATGTTGGCGCTTTGCTGATAAAAATAGGTTAAAAGAGTGGGGAAAAAAGTGCACAATCTAGTAATTAATGCTGGATCAGGGACTCCTGGGTACACACAAAAGTTCATCACGTCAGCAGTTCTTAAAGCATTACGCATATCACTTAAGACTATCAGCAACAGGAGTTTGTCCATGAGATTTCACTTTTCTTTTTAGAGATGAGAAAGTGTTTGATAAGAGACCCATATTATCAATTACATCTCGTATCTTGCATTGGTATAATACTGCTTTATCATCCCATCATTTATGAATTATTCATTCTCATCTCAGCTGTGACTTTGTGTTAGACTGGGAGCTGGGTATTTGGCACTAGAGGGCAGCAGGCTCCCATGCTTCTCCTGCTCTGAGTTTGGTTTGTCTCTTTATCCCATTTAATGTGGCTATCTTTCCCAGTTACCTTTTCAGTGTTGCACTGAGTGTATTCAGACGTGGCCCTGTGAATAATGGCTACAATCTGCGTTTTAAGATTAGTCATGTCCTCTGAGCTAAATTCATAAAATACATTTAGTTGTAGATGAAACTGCAGGCTTTGGTGATGACGTCTCTAAAGTGTTACTGGAACACTTCCCATAAGCGATGACATTGTGATACATGTCTTTTTATGTATCATTTAACCCTCCACAGCTGATTCCAGGAATCATTCCTGCTGTATAGCGTGGCATCACTCGGTGCCAGCGATTGTTCCAAAACAGATTTTCATGTAGAGAAAGCTCGGGGCAAGGACATCTGTAGTCCACCACCCCTCCCCACCTACAGAAAGCACGCACGCACACACAAAGCAGTACTCATAACCTATACAGTACAATGATCTTATAATTTGAACAACTCTATCAAGTGCATAGGGAGTTGGTGGACCTAAACCTCATTTGGGATTACCATAGTTGTCCACTGCTGCAACACAGGCACCTACTCAACTGCATATAATATGGAGGACAATGCAAAAGCATGTTTAAATATATTATTATATGAGATAATACTGCTAGCTTAGTACAGTGCCTCTCGGTTTGGAAACTGAAAAAGGTACATGCCTCACACTCAGGCAGAATTTTACTGATCTAAATATAAGCATAATGCCATCACCATCATCAAATGGTACAAAATTGAATATTTTTCAACTTCCACTTTATGATTTTTTTTTAACTAAGTGCTTAATTCTATGACAACCTAAATACCTGCTTGGTCTTTGCTGTCAAGAGAGCAGGTAGCAAAGGTTTAATGAGTCAGCTGTTTGATATGAATAACCTGTCATTACCGGCCAAACCATTACCACTGGCTTTGCTGATTATTTACTGATGTAAATAATGGGCAATAGAGTGAAGAGTGAGTCCTTGTGAGGTGTGATGTAGTCTCAGTGTGTCAGCTTAGATTGGAAATAACAGTGTCGATCATCATGGTTTTATCATAAACAACATTTATTGCGCCTACTGATGGAGCTAGCCCCCCAATTTGAGAACCACTTATGTACTAAATGAGCAAAAATTTACAAATGAGGCAGCAATGAATCATGCTAGCTGACTCTGTGTTAAGTCGATAGGGAAACTAGGCCTACACAGAAACAAGAACAATACTGTATGTGTACCAATCTGAGTTTTTAGCCTTGGCTGAAATGATCCTTTCAAGTGGAAAACATCCAGCTAGCCAAGCATGTGTGAGTGTGAACATACACATACGCAATATAAAGTGCATGTACACTTTCACAGTTGAAGTCCTAGCATATGGTTTGAGAGTTTTGAAAAGAGCTGCCGCCTTCTTTCACTGCTAAATGAAGCAGAGAAGCAATGGCAGCTTCCAGCAAGCAGCCTCATTTGCAGCCGTTCATTCTGTTCGGATCTCAGAAAGAGAAAAAATGGGCAGCAGATGAAAAGATACAGATAGAGCTAAAAAGACAGAAAGAGAAATGATGGATGCTGAAATAAGTGACACTCAAAAAAACATTTGGTGGAATGAAAAGGCCCTTCACACCCACTCTCCACCACTACACCAAAACCAAAATCAATACTCTCTCTGATTTCCCCAAGTGTATGCCAAACCACATTAGTTGAAAGCTATATGCAGGGCATTAAGCATAATGCAGCTCCTAGCTGCTCGTTCCTGAGAAAAGTCGGCCTTGTAATAAATTTAATAACTTAATAAAAACACTTCCACAGGTCTTCTGCAAGTTTTCCCCATAGGATCTTTTCAAACTATGCTCTTCAGGATCCTATATGCTGATTCTTCTTCCCCCTGTAATTCCAAACTCCAAGGGTGATCTTCAGTCCTCTGCAACATGACTCCATCTCCTGTTTCCTCACTGTTTGGCTGAGCTTCAGTACCCTCTAGGGGAGATTGCTGGTAATTTAATGCCACTATGCTTGCTTTTCACACTTCAGCACAAGGATAAGCTGAGTGAATTAAATGTGTTTATTAAGACAGACTGTTAGAGAAGGAAAGGATGGCCATGCGGCATAATTTGTGTGCACCTTTCACAATTTCTGCCTCTCTTTCCTACTTTGGTTTCCACCGTAAAGCGAGATTTAGTTCTATGAGAGCGCATTCAATGTCACATATGATTGTTATCACTTTAGAGGATAAAAACAATATTTTAATTACTTTGTACTAATTGGATTGTTGAGGAGCTGTTCCCTGTGTTTCCACGGTTGCATGTCTTTGGGGTTGTGTAGCAACAACAACAGGGTGACTGACTCTGGCACTTTTGCGGGATATCGGTCTGCTGCCAAGTCCCTGCAGATTTTACTGTAATTAACCAGCCAGAGCCTTGTTTGTGCATGTGGACATGAATAGTAGCTTGTTATTTGAACATTAATGGCTGTGTACGAGTGTGTGTGTTGTGCACAGCTCACAGTTCACCTTGGAACAGCGCCCCAGCAGCTGCGTGTCCTCTGGAGTGCTGTTTATATCAATACTTCCTCCTGTAATCATGTTTTAGGACGGCCCATGCCTCAGTTTCACAGGACGAAACGTGTGATGTTTGCGTCTGTCAACACATTTGCCAACCCACCTTTCAAGTCTCACATTTGACTTTGGGCTTCTGCCATTTTCCATCCCTCTTGGGGAGGCCCTGGCATGGGAAAGTTTCAGATTGGAGTACGCAAATTAAACGGGAAGTAAAGCATTAGGAAGATTATTCAAAACGGAATTTTCAAATCCCAGCGGAAGAAAAAGAAAGAATAACGGTCATAGATGAAGATAGTCTTTAATGTTGACCTTGGTGTCTCTCCTTGTTAGGACAAAGGTTCACCTGCAAAATGAAGGAACAATGAACAGTATACAGAGAACATGTTAAACCCATTTGCCATCCATTAAAAGTTGATTTATTCCAGTGCTACTACGTACATTATGCATCATGTGGCAGTGTACACAGAACAATGATTTGGTTACATTTTTTCAGTTTTTTGGGGAGTGGGGGGTTCACTCTGTACTCAGCAGAAGTGTGTTCTGATGCCTGCTCTATGACGAAAGCCTACTTATAATAAAAGTCCGGGATGTGTTAATCGTTTTGTCTTATCTACCATTATCAGAGCAACATCATGAATGTCCCTCACTTCACTATGAAATACTGTGTATGTGTTTCATCTTCTAGAAAAGGATCAGTTCAGTAAATATTAGAATGGTGTTTAGGCTGGTCTTTGTGATGGGATACAAAGAAAACCAATTACAACAGAGTAAGGAACAGCAGATCCTGGATTAAATTTCCTATCTGCAAATGTAAAACAATAAAAGGTCTTTTGGGGGTTTCTTTTGTAACTGCCAGAATTTCAATCCCCTCGTGTAATTTCTAGGCATTTTTTTACTACATACCTATGACATGCTGGCAGCCACCTACCTTTACCTTTTCACCTTTGTCCTGTTTAAATGGTGACATCTACAATGAGGTCATATTAACAGGACACCCAATCTTGCTGTTCATAACCTTCCTGTCAGTGAATGAGCAAAGTCTTTCCTTTTTTTCGTGCCACCCGATGAAGTCCTTAACACCAGCATTGTTATGTCTCTCTGGGGAAGAGACTCCAGCATCTGTGATCCTTTCTGTTGTAACTACACACCAAGTACAAAATGGGACATGACCTGGGTTTCCATTGCTTCTTCCTCCCTTGCAGTTTTTTTTGTTTGGGGTTTTTTTTTTTTGGAACCACTTCAATGTCTTTTCTGCAGGCCATCTGTCAAGCCTACTTTTGTATGAGGGACTGATATTCTTAATAATGACAGATGAAAAACGTGAGGGCGTACCAGATGTAATGACAAGGTGGAAACCTTAGATAGGAACAGGCAGGTAAGGCTGTAATCAAGCAGATAGGCTTAGCCATCCTGACTAATTGGATGATACTGATTGAAACAGAGACTGCAAAAGCATGATAGATCTCTTTATAGGCTACTATTAGGGAGAAGTGTAGCACTCTGAGATAGGAAAGGCTAAAGGTGGGGGCAGTAAAGAGTCATGCTTCATCAACTCAAGTTGAAAGGGAAAAAGCTAATATTCATGCTCGATTAAGTTGCACTTGTAGCAAACTGAATACATTCTTAAAAGAAGTGCTCTCTGGTCAATCCAGAGCCTGTGAGATAGCAAACCTGTTTGTTCTCTCACAGGGTTGGACCTAGACTCAGTTAAGCCTAAAGCAGCTTGGAAATAATTAAGACCATGGAAATAATAATGATCCTACAACTGTCCATTTGCTTAAGGGACCACAAATATGAGATTTAGCACTAGCGTTCTTTTGGGACTCAAATAATCTACTGTTTAAATCATCCTAGCCTGCTAACCTGATGACCTCCTGTTCTGTTCTAATGTGCTCTGGGAAAATCCTAAATATTTGTCTTCAAATTAAACTTTGCAAGTCATCACAGCACTAGAATATGCCAGTGCATGCTTTCATAGATGTTTCCCCCTCACTTCTTATCCATCACTGTACCACTCAGATAACCAAAGCAAAGGCCTCAAAGAACAGTTCAATGTTATACTTTACTACTGAGAGCTGTCCACTTAGGCTACAGGTCTGTACAGTAAATATAAAGCTAGTATTAGAAACCAGTTAGCTTATGCTCCTGATGAGTCAATTGAAGCCACAGACTGAAAGTGACAAAACTCAGAAGCTCTGACAGACATGCCCAATTTTACAGTAGAAGCAAAATCTTTACAATGGATTTGGTACCTATAGCCAATTTCCCAGTTTATAACAACTGTTCGGAATAATTTTGACTTAATTAGACTTTATTTGTAATAAAGCTTGAACTATAATTAAGGGTCTATCTGAGTATTGTGTCTTGTTCTTGTCATACTAAAAGATATTTTAAGAAACTGGCTGTTCAGTTTCTTTGATAAGTACATTTTAAGTCTGTTTTTCACTAGTCAAAGTTTGTGTTGTGTTCAATATCACAGTGAACTCCTGATGCATCTTTTTCTAAACTTTCCCAGTCAGTGCTAGCATTACAAACCATGAGTCACTGCAGCTCTCTGAGAAAAAAAAAACCTCACAAAAAAGCCCCCAGTGCATCCAGTATAATCTACATAATGGAGATAGTGACACAATATGCTAGCGATAGCTTAAGAGGAGCTAGAGCTAGCATATATCTCGGGTTGTTTTGATTCTGGCTGGACTCAGGAATGTAAGTAGTTAATGTGAATTTGTGTTTATTACTTAAATTCCTTCGCATGTAGATGACAACATACTCAAAAATTAATCTTGCAGTCTCCCACCAGTTAAGCCAATCTAAAGCTAATTTTATATTTAAAGTACAGACATGAGGGGCAGTGATAACATACTAGACTACAAGACAGCATATAAGTTTAATCGTTTTTTCTTTTTTTAACTGTAAAACTATGGTTTATTTACTTTGAGATCAGTTCACTGTTTTGTAACCCGAAAAGTTTCTTCAGCATTTTTTGTATTTTTGAGGATTTTTTTTGTAATACTGATTTTTTTTTTTTTTTTTAAATCTCTCTTCATATTTTAAACAGGATCAACTTGCTGCAATTCTCTAGGTTCTGCAGCTCTAAAAAACACAGGTATCCTCGCAAAATAAAAAATTGGGGGAAAACAAAATTAAAAAATATAATACAAAAGAAAAGCAACCAACAAACCAAAGGTAATCTAATGAAACCAAGTGTATAAATAACCAGAGCCATCTGGGTGTGATCCATAACTACTTCTGGACAGAACCATGCAAAAGAGCTGGGTTCGTTACTCAGTTTGACCAGTGATGTGTTTGTGCCTGTATCCCAGCAGACCTCAAGCCATGCAATTTTCTGAAGACCACAGGAAGTTCTAATTAGTGGTAGTGAGAAAGGTAGACTACTACATATTTCATATTTGTTGTGTATGAGTGTGCAGCATTGAGCTTAAAGTGAACTTGTTCTCTGAAACACACAAATATGCTCTCAATCTGTCTCGCCACGGGTTTCTCGCTGTTCTTCTCCATTTGTCGCTGTGTTAGAAATAGAAAAACAGGTTTTCAAAACATTTAGAGTTGCAGTGTAATGGAGGCAATGTTATGCATGTTAGACATTTTCTTTAAAGTTTTGGAGAGGAATGTATCTGAAAAAGGAATGCAATGTTGTATTTAGACTGTTAACATCGTAAAAAAGCTCTGAAATTAGTAATTAAATAACCCTCTACTATTTATACATTCAGGCACTGAAAAATCACATGTCAATATGTAACTAAAAAAGATAGTCGCTCTCATTTTTTTCCTTGGTAAGAACAAGGAAGCTGATACCTTGAAGTTGGCAATAGTGATCATTTTTCCTACCCAGTAGTAATGCCATATGCATCCCCATTGCTATTTATTTGTGTAACAGTTTCTCCTCCCCTTTAAGTGCATTTTCAATCACTGACCTGAAGTCAGAGCTTTTGTAGCCTCTCCTAAAGCTTTCACCCTAAACTATGGGAAAGAATCCATGACACTAGTCATTTGAAAGGGAAGTCCAATGGTTTGTCTTGTTCTCCTCACCGGACAAACAGGTAGACGGACAGATGGGTGGACAGATGTCCTCCATGGCCTCAGAGGGCCAGCAGGTGAGCCAAGGCCCTCAGCTCCACAGACCAACTTCCCCCCTTGTTGTTAAGGACTCTCCGGTGTGATAGCCAGCTCTCACCTCAGCAACCCTGAACTCAGTCTTTTTCTTTTTTTTTTTAACTATACAAGGGCTTTTACAAAAAAAGCTAACTTGGACAGCCATACAATGGCTAAAACATAAACCATATCTCTACTTTATCTCAGTTTGTAATTTTTTTTTCTATTTTTCTTTTTTGGATGCATTTGTTTTTTCTTGATTTAAGTCTTTGCTTGCTTTTCTTTGTTCTTTTCGAGTAGCTCTAATCAGGCCTGTGCTGAGAGGCTCAGTCACAGAGAAACTGGTTTTCTGGATTTTTTTTTTCATTAGGTGGAGAGGAAGGAATGAGTGGGAGGGAAAGGACAAGGATCAGGTCACGGACCAAGATGTGGGTTCATTATTAGTCCAGACATGGACTTGCCAGCAGATATGAGACAGAATTGGATGGGACAGAATGAGGCGACACGTTGGTTTGGGAAAGGTGGGGCTCAAAGGTGATTACAGAAGATTTGTCAAGGTTATCCGCTATCAGAGGAGGTGTGTGGTGCTGTGGAGGGAGAGCGCCGCCTACGGGCGGTGGAAGTCCAGGATCGCTCGGAGCGTTCGGAACGCTCAGAGGCTAGCGAAGCGGGTCGAAAGCGGTGAACAAAGCCGTCCAGGAAGTCCTGCTGCTGCTGGGTTATGGCTTGCGAGATGAGGCAGGGCAGTGCCTGCAGGCTGCCTGTCACTGAGTCCAGCTTGTCCTCCAATGTGCCGATGCGCTTATCCAGCTCCTCACTGCGTTCCTGCAGCTCCGACACCAGGTCATACATCACATTCTGGGTCTAATGAAGGAGAGACAGTAAATGTGTTTTGGGACAAGAAGGAACAGGAGGACATAGACAGGAGGGACAAGGGAGGAAGAGGCAAGATAGAAACATTAAGAAGCTGTTTCACAACTTGTTGCAACAACTAAAATTAGGAGATGATATACAGTAGGACACATATAGTGATTAAGGAAAAAAAAAAACTTAATGTAACAGTAATAATAAATTCCATGAGTAGACAACTACAGTAAATATATTACAGCAGAGGAGGAAATAATTTAAAGGAAGCAGTAGGAAGGGGAGCTGTAAAGTTTCAGCAAGTCAGCATAGATTTTATCTTCCCATAGATTTTACAACCAACTTCTCCAATCCATTTATAGCTCCTGAAGGTCTTTAATCCTTTATGTGTTTGCTTGACACAACTCATTTATATAATGAAAAGCATCTCTAGTATTTAGGTACTTATTGCTTAACAGTTCATGCAGTTCTGGCCAGCTCAGCATGTGGCATCTGCAAGTAAACCTTGCATCTCAATTAAGCAGTTTTCGATATTGCAAAATTAATCACACATTATATACAATATATTGCATTCTTCAACATCACAGAGCATTTTATAAGATTTGCAATTTAACAGTCATCTGCAGAGATTACAAAATACTCATGTAGGGTCTCCAGGCATGTGTGCCCCTCAGAAATCAAATCTAAAATCCAGATGTGAAAGGTTTATATCTCTATGGGGCTTGAAAATAAAGCTGAGCCACTGTAGGGTGTATGCAGATTGATCTGACCATTGAGCACAGTAAGGCGCACGTAAACACACATTAAAGCGATTGGCCTTGGAACCTTTTAAAATACACACTGGAGTGCAAATGCCATCCACATCAAATGAAGTCAATGCAGCCATGCACCTCCCTTTGAACCCCCTCTCAGCTCTGGTGCCTCAGCTGACATCTGTACAGCCAGACAGAAGCTACTGAAGCATTTCTGTATTCAGCCTCTTATGGACAGATGCTGTTTACAGTGTGTCATCAGGTTCAGGTTCTTCAAACTGAATAGTCTCGCATTAGGGTTCATTCTCCAAAGAGTTAGCTTGGCCAAGATCACTTTTTAAGGCAGTGCAGGTGCCGTTTGATTTGATGTGATGCGTAGATGTTACATTCAATTTAAAATGGTATGATAATGTCAAACATGAAATTTGACAAGGAGTTAACAATGGAGACATAATAAATAAAATAAATAAATATCAATTATATTATTTATTGTGTACAATAACTTTACCACTTTAATGATTTCTATAGGAGCTTAATTTGCCAAAAAACAGAGAAAATAGTCCATGAAATAAAGTTAGAATTGATTCTGACTGATTGTATTTTCATCTTCTCCCGCAAACCTTCTATAGATAACATAACAGTAAAAGTTTTAAAAGTTTTATTTAAGAATGAAACTGATGACCTGTACTGAATGGCGTAATGTTTGACATTTGTATTAGCCCTCAAAAACTATTAAGTATTAGATTAAAAAGAGCACTCCTTTCAAATGTTGAAGCCTGAACAACTAAAGCAATCTTAATCTTCTAACACTTCAAGAGCTGCACATATTGTCTACCTGGGATGTTGCATCTTGGGCCAAGCATTTTAACCAGTTGCTTAAAACCCTGCTTTTCAACCACATAATCACATCAGTAATTTCTATCCACCATTTGCTCTTCCTTTCATATGCAGTAGAATTAGCAAGTAGTCCAGCAATGTTTGCTCAAGTTATTTGTTTACATTTGGGTCTCATATAAAAAGTTGCTATTATTTCCTCCTCTGAAGCCTGGTTGTACTCAATGTGTTTTTGCCTGAAGTAATATAAAAAGTTAGTTGTTTCCACCTTCAGTCTGAAAGGTTTTCTTGCATATTTTGCAAAGTAGTGAGCTTTGCTGCTAGTTGTTGAAGTAGCTTCCTTTTTGTTACCAAATCGTCATCAGAGGATGATACACGCTCTTGCTCTCAGACATGCCAGGCTTGTCTCGTTATTCTGTGTGCTGGGGAATGTAAACACAGGCCTTGGGTATAGTAATGATATGGTGCTTTTTTATTATGTATTTGCAGATGATATGATATGGCACAACCCTATTTTCCTAGGGTTTTTTGCTGACTATTCAAAAAAAAAGAAAAAGAAAAAGAATGTACAACTTGATGCAGTCCCAGGATCGGCTCACCTATCAGCTTTATGCGGTAAGCTAAAGACGCTACAATTTTTAAGTGCACGGGGAGAACACTGAAAATATCCTAGGACAAAACCTTGGGGTTCCCTGTAGTTTATGTCCTTGGAAAGAGCCTGCTTGGGCCCTTCCTGAGAAGGATTTGCAACGGCAAGTTAAAATCATCACAGCACAAATTATATCAAAACCTTCAAATGATTAAGTTAGATTTTTAACTTGGAAAACTTACCTTTGCCAGGTCCACCAAGGTGTTAGCCTGATCATTGAGTTTCCTTTGCTCCATCTTAACACTGCGCAGTCTGAGTGGACGCACAAGGAGGTGTGAACATGAAAAACAGGGAAGGAGAATGTGGACAAAAGGAAAGAGATGACAGCAAGGAAGAGAGGAGAGCAGAGTGAAGAAGGGGAAGGAGGGTAGTTTGAAGGAGTAGAGCACAGAGAGACAGGTTTTTGAGGGGCAGAGAGGGCCAATAGAAAAGAAAGGAGGAGGAGGAGGAACAACAAATGTTTTATCAGGACACTTCTTTCACTGATGACATTGAAAAGAAAGTAAGACATGCATTGTAAATATTTTCTTTATGTATTTATATTTATACACATATATGGAAGTGTATGCATATAAATATATATTAAAGGCATTCCTGGTCTTGGTCAATACAATACCAACCAAAACATGCAAAATTACAGAAGCATACTACACTCATTTTGAAAAAAAAAAATAGACTGTTTATCATGTTTAAGCTAGCTCTTTTTTTGTTATAACAAGATCTTTTTTTCACAACGTTACAGTCCTTTAAGCAGCAGGTGGCAGCAAGTATTTTTGTTGTAATGAGAAATGATGCTAATAGTGAGAGATGATCTTGTTACAAGCCAAAAAAAGAATCAGTTTTTGAAAAAGTGGGAAAAGGAGCTCAATACGTGAAAGAAATGTATTATTAGGAGTTAAAAATGCCCCTGTGAGCAAGAATGCAATATGCTTCCATACAAGAAAATCCCAAAACCTGTTTGAAATCAAAACATTCCCATCTCTTTCCAAAACTAAGACATTGAAAAAAGGAAAAAGATGGCATGCCCTTTGTCAGTGCTACACACAGCTCAGTGGTAGGACTTCAGATATACACACTGGTCATTCAGTAAGCGTGCAGTGACTATGACTGACTTTGTGCACAATGAAACGAGTTGAGTGTTTTCAGTGCTGGATATTGTGAGTGTGTGTGTGTGAGAGAGAGAGTGCATATGTGCATGAGCTGATGTGTGTATGTGTGGATGCCACAGATAAAGGATGAAACTTGCCAGAAATAAACTGCCTAATGACACTGCTGAACATACGGCAACATTGACATTTCAAACATTTTAAATGAAATGCTGCACGATGATACATTGGACATGTTTTGTGATGCCTTCAACAAAGCGCCTCCTTATCTCTAATCAAATACATTATGGCTCTGTAAGAACTGTTAACGCTGATGTGCATAATATGCCATTGTTAGCAGTGGCATCACACAGCCATCATCTGAATGTGCGAGGGGAAGAATTTCCCTGTTCGGCAAATTATGAGACAGGATGACATTCAAGGGCATTTATTCATGTGCAAATCAGTATATCAGAGCAGAGTGAGACTGCTCGCTTACGGCTCTATCTCTGTGGGAAACTGCTCCAGCTCGTATGTGTCTGTTTGCCCGGCTTTGTCATCCCTTATGGCTGTCGAAGAATTGGGACTATTTGAGGTAAAAGCTCTACTTATTAGCGTAACACATTTTGAGTACAATTTTGTTCTACAAAACCCCAATGTACATGTTGCGCTGTGCCTTGTGTGCCATCCTATTGATGTCATGTACAAGGCCTTGTTGTTTGATCTCATATTAGAAAGGGAAAAAACAGCATAAATCAAGACTAAATCAACAGCAAGCATTTGATCCACATTAGAACTACAGGGTAGAACACTGTGCTTATTTATGTCATCACAAAACCTTCAGGAGTGTAGGATGAGTTCTGTTGATGCAGGTTAATATAGCCCCAGAGCAGCTATATTAATCATGGGCAACAATATACACTACATCATCAATGATTATGAACTGCTGGCCAAGCCAACAAAGCTCCAAGCTCATTCTGCGCAAGATGCTTTTTCTTTCACACGTTCTCTCCAGACAGCCCTCCACTATCGACAATGTGGATGCTTTTCGATCATTCAAGTCAGGGGGGAAATGGGAGGGAGAGGGAAGTAAATGGAACACTGAAGTAAAGTAAAAAAAAAAAAACACAACCGAAAACAGCAATTCAGCATCCATCCTTTTTTTCTTCTTCTTCTTTTTTTTTAGCAACAAGTAAACTTTTTATTTTTTTTTACATGCATGTCGAACGCAGACATGGAGAGAGGAGGAGCAGGAGGATGTTGAAGAAACAGTAGGAAGAGGATACATAGAAGACTCAACTTACTTCTGAGCTCTGCGGTGATAGAGCAAAACAAAGACAGAACACAGTACAGATTTTTAACCCCACAACATTCACGAAACGAGCGAAAACCATTACACTTCTCACTGTAAGCACAGGGTAAAAAGAGGGTCGCGGGGAGAGGGGGGCAAGGGAGGGGAACAGGAAGGACCATTACACTAGATTGCAGAGTGTTTGTGTGTATGTGTGTGTGTGTGTGTGCGTGAGTGTACGTGTGTGCGCACGCACGCTCTGTATGTGTCCATCTGTGAGAGCTTACATATGTGTATGACAATCAAAGGAAATGGTCTTCAAGGAGAGGACATTGTGGGAAAACAGCATTGTTGATACTATCAGATATACACAACTATGTGGTATTATAGCTGATAACGCTGCCTAACAACAAATAACATTAAGGAATGAACCCAAAGGGACTATTTTCTTTTACAGCTAATCAGTAAGAATTACATTATCTCAGTTTAACAGTTCAAATGATAATACAGCCTAAATATTTTAACCACAAGTAGCATTAAAGATTGAGCATCATTAGTTCTGGTTTTAGGCCATGCTGAAAGTCTCCTTGGTAGTTTGTGGTGAACGTCTCTGTCATATTTAGATTAGATTATGCAAAACACACAAGGTGCAGTGAACTTACTGGTGAATGGCTTGGAGAAACTTGCGCTGGTGTTTCCGCACCTTGGCGTGATCTATCTTCTTGACCAATTTTGTGTGTTTGTAAATGAGCCATGTTTCCCTGAGTACATTGGCAGCTGTGTTCTTTACCTATGAAACAAGGGCGAGAAACTTATATAACATAGAGTAGTTTGAATTGCTCTGACAGATTACAGACTGAAGCACCCATCTGTGTGTATTATTATGATATAACAATAATTTAAAAAAGTGTTAAACACAGAAAAATAAAACAATAAAAAAGGTTAAGTTAGAATTACATGTGCCAAAGTTGAGTTTTAAAAGCTTTTTTTCAAAGAAAAAAACTCATTGTATTTGACTCCATACACACACTCACCAGCCATTTCATTAGTTGCACCTAGCTAATACTGGTTTTGGATTTGTGAGAGCCAATTCCTCGTGACATCACACAGTTACTGCAGATTTATGAGCTGTACATCCATGACATAAATCTCCCATTCAACCACATCACAAAGTTGCCCTGTTGGACTGAAACTTCTTGTCATTTTCAAGAAACCGGTTAGAAACGATCTGAGCTTTGCGACATGGGGCTTTATCCTGTTGGAAGCTGCCATTGGAAGCTGGGTACACTGTGGTCATTAAGGGTTGGACAGGTGGTGTTTAAAGGGCGTTCAGCTGGTACTAAGTGCGTTTAAACACCTATAGTTCATTTACTCTGGTCCAAATCAGTTTATGAATTTGTAAGCTTGTAGCTTTCCCCGTGGTTTGTTTTTTTTACACAGAGTAAAGTCCAAGAGAACCAAAATGCATCACTGCAAACTACGTGAGAGCGTTCAGTCTGCTTGAATGGATCCATGCGTTCGTGGTGTTTATGCCATATTCTGACCCTACCATCTGAATGTTGCAGCAGAAACTGAGACTCATCAGACGAGGCAATGTTTTTCCAATCTTCTGTTGTCAAGTTTTGGTTAGTCCATTGTCGCACCCAGCCGGATTCTCTGCTGCTATAGCCCATCCGGTTCAAGGTATGACATATTGTGCATTCAGAGGAGCTCTTCTGCATACATTTCAGTTCAATTTTATTTATATAAAGCCAATTCCCGACAAAAATTGCCTCAAAGTTTCTTATAATGTAAGGGAAAGACCTTAAAATATTAGAAAGTTATCCCAAACTACCCCCTGTCAACAGTTGGAAGGAAAAACTCCCTTTTAACAGGAAAAAACCTCTGACAGAATCAGGCTCAGGGAGTGGCAACCATCTGCCACAACTTGTGGGGGGTGAGGGGAAAGAGAAAAGAGCAGAAAGAGGACGAAGGGAGAGAGAGTCAGGGTTTAATAGTTACAAACGATTAAAACCAATAGTCGGCAGAAAACACACATAGGTTTCTTCAGCATGTTGTTTTGCCCATGTCTGCATATTTAAATGCACTGATTTCCTGTCATGTGACTGGCTGGTTAGACGTTTGCATTAACAAGCAGTTGAAGAGGTGTACCCATTAAAGTGGCTGGTAAGTGTGTTGTTTATTCTACAATCCCAGTCAAATTAACAGACTGGAAGAAGCAAATTGTCACACATTTTTTGAGCTGAGAATGTTCGAAAGAGTTATAAACCAAAAAATTCTCATCACTGTTACAAACACAAAATGCATATTATAAGAGTTTACTATTACAGTTTACTGTGACTCACTCGTTTGCAGAGTTGTGTGTCCATCATGAAGTTGTGGACATGCTTCTCAGCCTTGGTTAGCTCCAGCTTCCTGGCTACCACTGCAACTACCAACGCAGTGCAACCAGCTCCCTGTTGCACAAAAACAGCAACTGTTCTTTCTTATATGGACACTACGTTGTGTTTGGCTGGTGTTACATAGATCTCCATATATACATAGTACATTTCAGGTTCTTTAAAATAAATGACCAGAGTGTGAGCTCTACAGAAGAAGAATTAAATACATGTTCTGGTAGGTTAAAAACAAACAAACAGAGGAAGCGAGAAACAAATATATGTTGAAGAATCAAGTTGAAATCTGACGTTCAGGTTGCATGATAATACTTTGAGCTTGAGGTTTCGTTCTATCTGATCATAGTTGTCTTGTGTGTTCGGTTATACATTTATGTAACTGAAGACATGATGAACCTACCATGATCCCTGTAAGCAGACACACGCCTTTCCCACAGTAGGTGTGTGGTACCATGTCTCCGTAGCCAATGGAGAGGAAGGTAATCGAGATGAGCCACATGGCTCCCAGGAAGTTACTGGTCACTTCCTGTTTGTCATGATACCTAAGGCAATGGAGATATGCAGAAGTCAGGAAAACTGGAACTCAGTTTCGTGAATGTGAGCATGCTGAAGAATGACATGGTGCTGTGTGAACCAAACGGGTTGTGAGCGGAGGTGGTGGAGGTGGTGAGGATCGAGGAGTAGGAAGAAATCATGATGGAAGGTGAGACACCTGTTTTATAAAGCCAGTTCTAAAAAAAAATGCAGCAGATTTTAGTGAGAAACAACAAAAAAAAGGTCTACTCAGTACATGTGCAAAAAACAGTAGAATTCCTTTCTGTTTTCCTTCATCTTTAAGACAGTTTTTAATGCAGAGCCATATTTTTAATGGGAAGGATGCTCAGAATAATGCGGAGGCAGGGGGAAAAAAATCACTTTCTAATTGAAATAACTGATTTGAAACTGAAACCATGATGTTCACCATCTGTCAGTTTGAAAATGAGGCACTTGAGGAGATGAATGATGGGAAATTTAAAAAGAAAAAAAGAGTCTGAGGCCAAATGACATCATCTTGATTTAAAATGGAAAGAAATTATACTAAGTATAGTAAGCAAGTTTTAAATGACAAAGAGAGAGGCCATGTTGCTCAGCGTGACTGGATATAGTGCCATGGCTTTAAGTTATTTTCAGTATTGCAACCCCAGAAGGTACATCAGTGCATCCAAAAATGCATACGCTTCTTCTTTAAATCAAACTAATAGTCGGATTATTGGTCAAAGTTTAATAAAAATCTTCCTTCCTTCTCAGAGTTGCCCCGACAGAAGTTTTGGTAATGCAAATCATCAGTTCAAACTGACAGCCATGCTTGAAAATGTCGGACCAAAAGGCCCATAGTGCATACGTAAAGATACTTGTGTAACAAAAAACACAACGCACACAAAGCTGGATTGAGGATGACATTGCCATACCTTCCACAGCAAAGCAAAAGTCAATCACGGAGGCAAATCTGCCTCATTCACCCACCCTCATTCAACTCGCCTGATTATTCCCAATGGGCTGTCTAGGAGGAGATCAGATAAGATTTAATTTTGAAGTCAAAATCAAATATTCATTAAGCACTTTCAGACAACATCACGCTAACATCCTTATGACAAGGCAATCTAGACTCTGAGTCTAATTTCTTGGGATTTGGTTAAGGATTTTGTAAAGGGAGTTCTAACTGGGCCAATCATGAATTTCCGATGAGTTTGAAATATCCAGCAGCGTCCAAGCCTATGAACTCAGAATGACCAGCACAATCATCTCTAATTAGCGCACAAGTACATATCAGAACAGCTGGGGTTCAGTCTATGAAGTTTTTCTCTACACCAGGGGGAAAAAAAGATTCACAGTTTCATAGAAAAACCGTTTCCTCTTTCTCCTCCAAGACAGTTCATTGTTACCAAACACCATAAATGAACTAATCATGCCTTCCACATTTCTTAAAACTCCCACTCTCAAGTTTTTCTATTCATGCTCAAAGTCCGGGGGAAAAATAGCTGAGCGTTTTTGTCCCACAGAATGTCAAAAAAGTGTGTGGTCTATGGGATTCAAGCTTTTTCAATAACATGCAGAGAAGCAGTCTGTACAATACCATGCAGGAATAAAAAACATGTCTGCATCTGCATGCTTCAAAGCCAGTATATTGAGAGCAGGGGAGCAACAGAAAAACCTAGGGTCCATTTAGAGATTAACACCACCTATGACAAATCCTGCAGTATTACCATGTGAAAGGGGACCGTTACGTCTTCTTGGTACTGTTCATTTGTAAACAGTGGGGTGAGGACTGGTTGAATAACAAAGGAAGAAGCTCATTGAATTTGACACCCCTGTCTCTTTTACCTGCATCCCAACACTTCACCAGCTGCCCTTTGATAACTGCCAGGGGGATAAACTTGATCAGCTGGCTAAATATTGTAATTGCAAGTGACTACAATGTTAGTGACTAGTATGTTAATTTCATTCATTTTGTCATCAAGGCATGCAGAGAGTGAGTCACATCTCCAAGACAGGCAGGAATGTGCTGCACCTTTCAGCACAGTGAACAGTTTATTGCAGTACAATATGGTCGCCTCTGTTGTAAATATGACCTATAAATATGCTTGGCAACAATGCAAAGAGGCATTGTTGCTTTCTCTTTTATCGCCTGTTTTTCTGTTGGTGGACATTTCATTGCACATATTTCAGCTCTCTGAAAAAGAGCAGAAGACAGCAGTACTGGAGCAGAGACAGAGGCTGAAATGGGAGCAAATCAATAGCGTTTTAAGGCTCTCAATATACTGTGTCAAGTTTTGGAATAGCATGGAGAAGAGCTGGCACCACTTTCAACTTATTCCAGGACAGGACATATATAATGTCCAGAGCAGATAGTTGTAATCCCCCCTGGTTAAATTCTCCCTGACAGACACTAACAGCAAATGCATTATTCTTGGATCAATTACCCAAATGTTTTACAGATTACATTATTTATCCAGCATCAAATGCAACAACACCGTCAGTTACACCCAAAAGAGCACCGAGGCCTTCGTTCTGCGAGACAGTGTGATGACCACAACACAAGACCGATAAGGCAAGGTCTCAAGTCGCAGTGTTTTAACTAAGCTGACCAGCAACGAGATAAACAATAGCTTGTGAATGACTATATCGGCCTGTTCAAATCACCATCGGTGTAGTCTAATCAGCCTTTTCCCTCCCAACATGGCTATGCTCTCTGTTTATGTGCACAAATGGAATCACTTCATTTTTCAGCTGCTGTTGTCTGTAGATGTTTGACAGAGGCTGACAACACAGCCTCTCTATAAATAAAGTAGCAAGAATGGATCACATGTGAATGAGCCAACATGCACACACACACATACACTCAGGTTTTCCTTTCGAACTGGATTCCTTCACATACGCGAAATATTTTAACAGATGTTTCCTTCAGAACAAGGGCGCTTTTTAAGGTATCACACACATAAAAGTTACTACTGTGCTTCGTGCGTCTAAAATGCACAAATGAATTAAAAAACACTCGCAAAACCCGATAGTACAACGATATTTCAATTTCAAACATGCTAGAGGAAGAACATCAACCTTGCCTCTGTTTCTTGCCTTCTTTAGTCAGCCGGCACAACGAAGCAAAGAGCCAAGCACTTTGTTCACACTGAAAAGCACGTGCTTTACATTCTGAAGTCATCACCTTCATATAGTAACAGCACATCACCACTTTTGTCCAGCTGTTCAATCGAGGCAAAATAAATGAGAAAAAAAAAAAAAAGTCAGAATGCCAAAAAATTTATCTGAACACTGCTGTGATGACTTTTAAAAAAATACATCAGGATGCTCCGTGGGGGGAGGGGTTTTAGTTGCAATAAACATGAGCAGATTAAACTCAAAGTAATGACAGCTTCTTTGAAAAACTGCAAACCTAGCAGTGTTTTTACAGCACAGCAATACACAAAAGTAAGCAAGCAAAGCAGCACAGCAAACTAAAAATCTGTACATTTGCTAATTGCTGAAATTGAAAGGGGACATATTGTATTTTTACATGCTTTATCATATTTATAGTGTTACAAAAATGGATCACATTACAAATTTAACATGGCTGAATTTTTTTTTAAATTGCCATGTACGAGACAAAAGCTCAGGCTTTTGAATCTTTAGGATTTCTTGTACCTTTAGGCTCAGTTTACTAAGAGCTCTTCTGCTCTTAGTTCTTTATGAGCTAAAAGTACAAGTCAGAGAGAGAGAGAAAGGAGGTGTATGGTCATCTCAGTTGAACAGCTCTGGCTGTGAGCACAGTATTCCCACCCACTTGGTGTTCAAACACTCAACCAGAAGGGAGGATGGCCTTTGGATAATGTTCTTCTGAAGGAGAGGAGCTAAAACTGCTTCTTTCAGACAGAGGGCTGAACCGAGTCCCAGTGTAAGCTATATATGGATTATTTTGAACTGATTTATGCAAAGCTACTCAAGCAGAGTCCAAGAATTAAAATATGGAGTTGGGTATGATAATAGGGGAATAATAAGTCCACTTTAAATATGGTGGGAGTTTTCACAGTTCAAAGCAATACAGTACTGAGTTTTTAAAATCCCAGATTCTTCCTGTGGCACCAACGTGAGATTGATTTGTGATTTTTGAAACTTTACAAGACCAGATTTTCAGTTTTCTCTAATGGCACGATTAGGTAAAATTTAGTTATGGATTAAATGTGTGAAAGAATTAATTATGGTTAATTAACAAATGTTAGCATGCTATCAATCTAATGTGATGAACATGGAACACGTTTTAGTTAAAAATATGTAAAACTTAAAAATTCTGAAGGTTTTATTATTATACAGTTTAGACTCAACCCACTGTAAAGTTTATGCCCTAAATTAACTGTATTGGTAATTACCAAAATAGTTTTTATGTTTCAGTAATGGTTAACCCACCAGTATGCACAAGCTCTTTAACTGAAATATTTTAATGCTGGTGTTATTGTTGTTAACCTAGATTTTCAAATGTACTGGTTAAAAAAATAAAAATAAAAAATAGTTGTTAAGATGCCAAATTACAGTGATCTACTTGGATTCCTGAACAGAAATTTTTATTTGATTTGATTAATTTCTTCTTAAAGAATTTCAGTGTAACAGCTCAAATTTATAGAAATATTAATTCATTAAAGTTTGTTATTTGCCTAATGAATAATAATATTTTTTAATGTGAAACAATTATTTGAAAGTTTCTAAATTTTTACTTGTGTTTTCTTGTTTTTATGGCCTGTAGTCATATACACACATTATATACATCTCCCTCTCACCACCTGGTGGGTGATGTTTGTGGTCCTCAAGCTTGGGTCCTCGGGGCTGGGAGTTTGAGGGTCCTATGCAGTATCTTAGCTGTTACTAGGTCGGTACTCTTCTGAACAGAGACATCTGGTGTGCTTGGAATCTGTATCCATGTGTGGGGCATCCAGGTGGTTCTCAGGTTGCTCTGCCTGGTCTTGGAGTCCTGGTGGTGCTTTCACCCATTGGTGTTATTTCCAAAGCTACTATGAAGTGTGCTCATGTATTGACTATACATTTTGCCTGCTGCAGTATCTGAGAAGAGCTTCCATGTTGTGGAGAGGCAGGTGATTACCTGGACAGCAACAGTGTTGTACCCTTGTAGGGCTCCTTCATGCATATAACCTCTTACATTGGGGTGGCTGGCATAGTAACATCTGACATGGACCTTGTTAATAAGGCATGTGTACATGTATTTTATAATATCTATGTTTAGACAGCTTAGGAAAAAAATAGATTTCCAAGTTCTCTAATTGCTTTCTGTGTAATGTGTACAATAAAGAAAGCTTTTATATGAAAGTATATGTCATGCAATTCAAACATGAAATGAAATTATGCAGACGAATCTGCAGCAATCTTCACCTCTTGGCTTTGTGCCCAAATCCAACTCTGTCAAATGAATTCTTAAACACACTTGAGCAGTCAAGGGGCTCAATGTCACAGTGACCTGTCATTAGGAAATCAAACACAGAGGAGTGGCGGTCTCACAAGATCTGATGTAATTGTGCTTCGGTCAATTAGCACGAAATATAAACCACATGGAGGCTCGCCATGTTGCAGAAACTGGATATTAGCTTTAAATTAAGTACCTGTTAGATTTCCTCTATATATATGTTGCAGGGAACAAATGAATTTTAAAGTGCCAGTGCAAAAATGCACACACTTTAAAGAAGAATTAACCTAAATCTACTGCACTACTGTCAACCAACTAAAATGTTTTATTTTTAACTGAAAACTCTTTGGATTTGCTGACTCAAGGTTTTATCCCCCCCTCAACGAGGCTTTCTCTGGACCTCTGCTGCCAGAAATGCTCAGAGTGTGTTAGCACATCTGCATTTTTTAATTTATTTTTACAGGGTCAGTGAGAAAACTTTCAAACAGTAAGCTGTAACTGCAGAGATTTTCTGCAAGTCACTCAATTATGAATAATGAAGTAAATAATGTCAGCTGGCCTAAGCCCTTTACAGTGTTGTGTGTGCGCCCTTGCAAACTTTCGTAATTAACCTGAGAGCTACAGTCAGTCGTTCCTTTCATGAAGTCAAGTCTCTCTGTGCTATGCTGGGACTGTCCTCCCTAATCTACAGACAAGAAACTCCATTCGTGACACCCTTAATCTTAATGTTTCAGAGCTGGAGTGTGTGCTTACATCAAAGGTTATCAGATTGACAGTAATCCATCACAGATGTTTCACTGAATTAGGATAGAGACACCTCTAGAAAAGCTCCTCAGTAAGCTTCCAAGCCCAGTAACACACTTTACATTCTCAACTCCAACAATAGTTGTTTTGCTCAAGCTAAGAAGCACTTCAAAACAGTTTCCATGTACAGGGAGTGCAGAATTATTAGGCAAATGAGTA
Source organism: Perissodus microlepis (assembly GCF_051167445.1). Lineage (NCBI taxonomy): Eukaryota > Metazoa > Chordata > Actinopteri > Cichliformes > Cichlidae > Perissodus > Perissodus microlepis. The sequence continues at coordinate 11,926,332 of NC_140478.1, forward strand.
TTTTGTCCACATCATCCTCTTCATGCATGTTGTCTTACTCCAAGCTGTATAGGCTCGAAAGCCTACTACCAATTAAGCATATTAGGTGATGTGCATCTCTGTAATGAGAAGGGGTGTGGTCTAATGACATCAACACCCTATATCAGGTGTGCATAATTATTAGGCAACTTCCTTTCCTTTGGCAAAATGGGTCAAAAGAAGGACTTGACAGGCTCAGAAAAGTCAAAAATAGTGAGATATCTTGCAGAGGGATGCAGCAGTCTCAAAATTGCAAAGCTTCTGAAGCGTGATCATCGAACAATCAAGCGTTTCATTCAAAATAGTCAACAGGGTCGCAAGAAGCGTGTGGAAAAACCAAGGCGCAAAATAACTGCCCATGAACTGAGAAAAGTCAAGCGTGCAGCTGCCAAGATGCCACTTGCCACCAGTTTGGCCATATTTCAGAGCTGCAACATCACTGGAGTGCCCAAAAGCACAAGGTGTGCAATACTCAGAGACATGGCCAAGGTAAGAAAGGCTGAAAGACGACCACCACTGAACAAGACACACAAGCTGAAACGTCAAGACTGGGCCAAGAAATATCTCAAGACTGGTTTTTCTAAGGTTTTATGGACTGATGAAATGAGAGTGAGTCTTGATGGGCCAGATGGATGGGCCCGTGGCTGGATTGGTAAAGGGCAGAGAGCTCCAGTCCGACTCAGACGCCAGCAAGGTGGAGGTGGAGTACTGGTTTGGGCTGGTATCATCAAAGATGAGCTTGTGGGGCCTTTTCGGGTTGAGGATGGAGTCAAGCTCAACTCCCAGTCCTACTGCCAGTTTCTGGAAGACACCTTCTTCAAGCAGTGGTACAGGAAGAAGTCTGCATCCTTCAAGAAAAACATGATTTTCATGCAGGACAATGCTCCATCACACGCGTCCAAGTACTCCACAGCGTGGCTGGCAAGAAAGGGTATAAAAGAAGAAAAACTAATGACATGGCCTCCTTGTTCACCTGATCTGAACCCCATTGAGAACCTGTGGTCCATCATCAAATGTGAGATTTACAAGGAGGGAAAACAGTACACCTCTCCGAACAGTGTCTGGGAGGCTGTGGTTGCTGCTGCACGCAATGTTGATGGTGAACAGATCAAAACACTGACAGAATCCATGGATGGCAGGCTTTTGAGTGTCCTTGCAAAGAAAGGTGGCTATATTGGTCGCCGATTTGTTTTTGTTTTGTTTTTGAATGTCAGAAATGTATATTTGTGAATGTGGAGATGTTATATTGGTTTCACTGGTAAAAATAAATAATTGAAATGGGTATATATTTGTTTTTTGTTAAGTTGCCTAATAATTATGCACAGTAATAGTCACCTGCACACACAGATATCCCCCTAAAATAGCTAAAACTAAAAACAAACTAAAAACTACTTCCAAAAACATTCAGCTTTGATATTAATGAGTTTTTTGGGTTCATTGAGAACATGGTTGTTGTTCAAGAATAAAATTATTCCTCAAAAATACAACTTGCCTAATAATTCTGCACTCCCTGTAAATGTTAAAATTTTTTTCCAAGAAGTAACTCGTTCATCCTCTGATGCACACTCTGGGTATTAAACCATCATGGGACACACAGAAACACCGAAACACTACCACTCCACCTCCACTGCCAACTCAGTACATCTAAACATTTTCTTTCATGTTTCAAATCTTCTCAGTACACTCAGCCTTCCACAATGTGTGGTTTACTTCTGCACACAACACAGAGACTGTCTTTAACATTACACTTTTAACTCTTTTAGGTGCACACAAAAAAACAGACCTACCAAATGATTGTGAAGTTTTCAAGTTTTCAAGTCCTAATCATCAGGTCATTATTTTATTTTTGTCCCTTTTTTTGCAGCTGTAAAGAAACCTTTCAGTTTTGCTTATTAAACTACTTGTTTTCCCACACGTGAGAACCACAGAGCAGAAGCCTCAGCAGTGAGTCTGTTCTTCCAGTGAGGCATTAATAGGAGGAGTCAGTGGAGCTGACATTCCCCCAAATCAGACTTTTCCCTTTCTAAGAGTAGACTGAAACAAGCAGGAGGATCTCCTAGACAGGATAACAACTCCACGTGTAAACTGGTAGAAGCAAATCCACCGCTGCTTTGTCTTTCGGAAAATCATTTCTGAATGCATATGATTGCATCAAGACTGCAGAGAGAGACAGTAACTGATGAAAAACAGAGAACTAACTTAATTTTATGTTACTGCATGTCAGTCTTTTACCTGTCCCAGTGCTTATCACATATTATGCAAATTTACCTTGTGGGCTTACATGCGCTGATAGGCTACAATCAATACTAGGCCTGCAGAGCGAGCACGCTGTCACATCAAGTGAAACAATGAAGAATCTAACTGTCCCTGGTGAATATAGTAGTACATGCCACATCGAATCAAAGAGGCTCCCTTACATTGCCCACATTGCAGCATCAGACTATAAATGTAAGCCTACTGTAAGAAACTCAAAGGAACGGCAACATTTCGGTTTTGTATATGTTTGGTTGAGCTCACAGCCTGGAAACTGTAAAGTTACAAAGCCTGCTTGAATATTTCATGTAAACATGTGGTTGGTGTGAGAAAGTTCAAGTTGCTCTGGTATGCATTTCTCCAGTTAAACATTCGGACAACCTGTCTTGGCTGGCGCTGTTTGTATCTTGAGCCTGATAATCTGGTGCTGTGCTCTAAGGGAAAGTCAGCTAAACTTTCTTGCCTTTTACGTAGCCTACAGGCCCTCAATGGAGTATGCGAGGTGAGAAATAGCAGCCTCGCATTGCCCCGAAATAGAGCGTTTTGTTTCAGATAACAAAGTTAGAACAGGAGTGGAAGAGAATTAGATAACAGCTAAAGAGAAAAAGGAGTGAGAAACCAGGGAGGCAGGCAAGGCATGCATGCAAGTGTGTAACTGAGTTCGGGCTGGATTAGGCCTGCTTGTTATGGATAAGGAAAGGCAAAGGGACAAGGAATCAGTAGTGGGGAGAGATGAGGAGAAACTGCAAAGCATGCCACGTTAGATGGGTACAGTAGGAGATCTGCAAAGGATCAGTCAGCAGTAAGAGAGAGAGGGAGGGAGGTGTCTTTGGTAGTGAGGGAGAAGCCAAAAGAGCTTAGTTAAGGAGCTTAGTTGAGGTAGGTTAGCTCTGAGGATGGGCTGTTACAAGAAAGATGGGAAAGGGGGCCAGTGTTAAATCCATCTACTGTAACATTAGCATTTCTCCCATCTCCACCCTCTCTCAGTCCCTCTGGTTGTGTGTCTTTCATTCCCCCCATCTAGGCATTTTCCAGGTAGACTCCGTGTTCGTCCAATCTCACACCGTACTGCCCTTTGATTTACTTCGCAGCGTGGTCAATGTGACAGTGTTACGGCGCATTTAACAGATACAAGTCACATACAGCACTTTGGGAAACAAGCGCCTCTTTTTTTTCAACTTTGGTTTCACTTGAAATGATGGGATTGATAAGTAAACATGAAAACTCGCATGCTGTTTCAATGTTTACTAAAAGAAAGGAGGAAGGGGAATGACATTCGGCTCACGTGGGCAAACAAAAACTAGAGACGCCGCATTCGGCAGAGACCAAACTCTTGTTTTTAAAAGATGTCTCCGTTAACACATGTAGCAATGGAAAGCAATGCTCTCATTTACCCTCTAACTGCGTTACGCCACTCACGTATCTCTCATTCAGAATCTTGCTGTGCTAAAAGTAACACGCAGCCCAGACAAAAGTGCCCTCAGCTAAATACACGAAATGACTTGACATTCGTTCTCTTCTTGCACACTCGGGCCTTATTTTGATAACAGAGGACAAAGTGTCTTCATCTCTGCAGAACAATCTTTTGGGTAGAAGCAACAAAAGTCTGTGGAAAACTATAACACTGTTCAATTAGTTTTGTGAGGGGAGACACATAATGAGATGGTAATGTGTGAACACAAAGAACAGAAAGGCCTTTGGTCCTCGAAAATCTTTGGAGTTGCTGCTAAAAAGACATCTTTTTGCAGTATGGATCTATAACAATTGCATAAGGAGAGAGAGAGAGAAAAAATGAGATAAGACAAATTGCCCTCTGGCAGACTGGTGAAGGTGACTTGAAGGAGTTGCTCCATTTTTATACAAACTTCCTCCTCCAGCTCCTACCGGCCTAATGCACAACAGTTAGCAAAGAGACGCTTGCTTCAAAGTGCTGCTCACACTGTAGGTCTCTGCTGTCCTCCTACAGCCACTAAAATCTCTTAGGAATTGTGCCACTTTCATGCCAACTAGAGGGCCCTTCCTAATTCTCCGTTTGACCTACTGGGTTTGGAAAGGATCATCGGTCAATTTTGTTTCAGAGGAGCTGCCCCTTCTCCCCGCTACCACCACCCCGCTCCCCACCACCCTCCAACCCCAATCAGGGCAGCAGTGGCGCCAGCTCGGTGAAAAAAATGATAAGTTGGGTTTTCCACGGCTAGAGAACGAGGACTCACATGGTATCCCTATGGAGCAGCATAGTGGGGAAATAGAAAGTACAACAAAACATTATACAAACACACGCACACGCATGCACACACACACACACACACAACCTTCATGTGCATGCTAAAGTGCACCCATCCATAGTAACAGACGTAGACATACAGACACAAATCTACCCATCTGGACACATTATTCTGAGGCTAAATGATTAATAGCATGCCCTGCTCATGTGTTTGTGCATTTTTAAACCAAACCACATTCTAGAGATTCTGTGCCTCTCACCTCCTTATTCATTTAAGTTCAGAAATCCAAACTAAACCCATGTAGTTTTTTTTTTTTTTTCCTCTACCAGCATTTGACTTGAATGAAATGACTCCTTCCTTTTATGAGGTGCTAAAGACTGAATGATGGCAAAATTGTGACATATAGCCAATTATAATAGAGAGACTTTGTGCAACTTAACTTTATGGAGACGTCATCATGTGCAAATTTAATGTTGTGTTTTTTCAACCAATGCATGAAGCGCTTTCAGTGCTCAGGTAGAGTAGAAAAGCGCTATATAGGAACCAGTCTATTTATCATTGGGTTAAGGTTATCTCATGCCTGTGACACCTCACTGGCCTCCCTCTGTGCTCCAGAGGAGCTGGTGTGAAAGTTTTTGAGTTTTAAATCCACCAGCCACGAAGATCCCAAGGTAAGGGCGTGTAAAGGGGGGTGGTTAGTGACAGGTTAACATGTGGGTAGTTAGGGGGCAGGGGTACAGGAGGGAGAGGGGAGGTACTTAATAAAAGCAGGCAAGATGAGCTGCAGCAATAAAAGAAAAACCTTCCTCTGACGGGATGTTTAGCCTTTGTGGTGTAGCACGTATAGACTAAAATATTGGGTTTGACAAGAACTGCTGCTATAGATTTTCCCACTCTCCACCCATGCAACTCGAGTCCCCCTTCCACACCATCTATGCAAAAATGAATTTAAAAACATCAAAGCTGGCATTAATGTCTCATTTCCCTATGCAAATGCACAAACGAGAAAGAAAAAGAGAGCCTCTCATTTCTCCCTGCCTCTTTCATTTTCAGCGAGAATCATTGGTGCCCCCTTGAGACGAAGCCCGTTGCGCAGTTTTGGTGAGAAAAACGGGTTAGGGGATCCTGGGGGCTGCTCTGCATTATCAAAACAAACCATTCAGCAAACAAACAATTAAACACTCATGAATTATGGACAAGACATCTAAAATAGCAATAAAAACAAGGAGTGGGAAGTCGTGGAGCAAGTGCTGAGCTAATGAAACGTGTGCAAGGGTGTTTTTAAATAGCCGGGCAGTGGTGTAGTATGTGGGCGTATTAGCGTATGCCTTCCTGCACACGTGTACGGCATCGATATGTAACCTATTCTGATGATTCCACATATTTCCGGGAAAGGACAGAAAGCACGGAAACGCGTGGGAACAAAAGCAATAAGTGAAGGAAGAGAAGACGTCTAATAATCCACAAAGTGCAATTGTGCATCAGCCATTTTGGTTTGTGCCCAGCAACAACATCCATTATTCACAGCCCTGTATTTACCTCTCACAGACACGCACAGTCCATGCAGCAATGATCCAGGAGGATATACTGAACACCAGCAGAACAGTTCCTGGACAGATGGTCATGAGGGTCTTCATGACAAAGCGTGTGTTGAAGTTAATCTTGTTGAGGGCGCCAATGCTGCGGGACGAAGCGTCCGTGAACAGCTTGCTGTGGAGTAACATGACTCTGCCAATCAGGTAGAGTCTCAGGAACATGGGGATGGAGAGGATGATGTCCACATCCGCGTCGGCCACCGACGGCGTGTAGGTAAAAGCCAGCCGCGCTGTCCATGTGAAGACATACTGGCCCGGGATGGGGTGAATGGCACACACCAGTAGTTCCAGCACGATGAAGAAGATTCGCTCATACGTCATGGCTATCCTCCAATCATCCGCACCATTGTCGACCATAAACAGCTGAAGGAAAAGACAGACTGAGGTCAGTTTGGATAAACTTAGAATTTCCTTCCACGCTCAACTTCTTTTCCTTCTACACATCTTTAATACATTTTCAACCACATGGACCTGTGAATGAGGCCTCATAGTATTGGTGTGTTTATAAATGATCCATAAGACATGGATGCTGCTCATGATGGCCAATACTTGATCTACAAATATCAGCCATAGCATTAAAAACACCTGCCAAAACTTGTGTAGATCAAAAATGTCAGTATACTGGGATGGTGGGAGGTGGTGATGGTGAGTTCCTCTGGGCTTGTCCTGAGCAGGTGTTGTGGTGTCCTGGCCTTGTCTGTGAGAAATCCAACATTTCTCAAGCAGAAAATCATCGTTGTTATTCTTCTTTCTTTCTTCTTTTTTTATTTGGCTGATCTTTGTAAAAGCTAGCAGACAAGAGTAGCATAGGTGTCTTATGTTTTGATTTATAAACAACACACCTCTAAGACTCAAATAAGCTAAGGGCAAATACATAATAAATATACGGAGCATGAGATGTATGGCAGTAGTTCTAGTTATCCCAGGAAAAATTTACAGAAACTCAAATACAATAAAAAAGAAAAAAACTGTATAGCTTCATCAAGACTACTGTTTGCAAATAAATAATACAGTGTTTCTGGACAACAACTTAAGAGTCATTTAAGAGTGATTTTTTTCCACCCCACTGGAAAACCTAAATTGTGCAATAAACCTTTAAGCATAATTTTTACAAAAATTGTGAGAAAGTTCAATAAACACAACATTTTCAAGAAAAAAAAACAATTGAAATCTGTCAATTGTTTTGTGGTTTGAGGTTTAAAGCGTTAACGGATTTAATTTAAGATAGGTTTTTCTCTACAGTGGCAACAAAACATGCAGCCTAATACTGCTGCAGAGGTTCCTGTGAATATGCTGCACATGTAGGTTACTCTTCTTTGCTTCTGGCCAGGTCCTTACTGTTTTGGGTCATTTTCTTTCTTTAGAAAGACAAAGTAGTCCATCTCCCATTGTTACCTGTTGCCCTTTTTTCTCCACCATCCTCTTAGCAATATAAAATACTAATTGTCGCACTCAGGATAGCATTAATGATGCATCAGAGTTTACAGTGACATAGTTTTCCTACACTGCCTTTGTACAGACAGCAGGGTTTGTAGGATTTTATTGATTTGAATCAAACAGACGATTGCAAACACTTAATACTGACTATTCCACCTATAAACATCTATAAAAAATGTCATTTTATCAAATGTTTACAATACTTACTTAACTGGCTGTGGTTTAAATCTTAAATTGGAGATTGCTGTGGTCCTGTTTCTCGCCTGTTTAGTTTTGTTTCCACTTCTCTACATTTTCTGTGAATGATTTTGGAGTGAGACCTCTCACGATTTCTACATGCATATCACAGGACCAACACTACAAGACATTCTGTATGAATCTGAGACATCAGAGGCTCTGACAACAGCAATATTTCACACCCTGAGACTGAGAACAGGCTCAGTGAAAGGTAATAATAAAAATTAAATGAAAAACTTTATCACAAAATCACAATGACTCTTTGCAGTCACTAACTAATATAAGATATTTCATACACAGTATGAAATAAGTATTGTCTCTTATCAGTTATGATACACCACATGTACAGTACTCATTACTTTACATTTTGCTACAAACATAGGTGCAGCGATTTATTAAAATGTGTGCAAATGTACATGGAAATACAGCACACAGTTTGTACACTTCCAACAAGCTTTAAAGTCAATATTTGGTATCAACACCTTTATTCTTCATCACAGCCTAAACTCTCTCAGGCAGCTTTCTTTTAATTTCTTGAAGTAGTCTCCAGGAATAGTTCTCTAGGCTTCTTGAAAGACATTCAAAGCCCATCTTTGGATGTTTCTGCCTTTTGTTCCGTTCCCTGTGAAGATGATCCCACAGTGCTTCAATAATGTTAAGGCCCGGGCTCAGGGGAGGCCAATCCATGACTGATAGTGTTAAACTGTGTGCTTTTCTATTCAGGTTTATTTTTTACAGCACTGGCAGTGTTTGAGGTCACTGTCATGCTGAAAAATTAGCTGTTGTCAATCAAATGCTTCCAGATGGACTGGTGACTCAAAGTCTGACTGTACATTGTACAAACCATGACAGAGCCTCCACCTTGTTTTACAGTTAGCTGTAGACACTCACATTATACCTCTCTCCTGATTTCCCACATACATAATGATGGAAATTTAACCAGTTCAGATTTGGCTTTTTTCTTTTTTCTTAAGGTCATAGTTTTCAGGTACTTTTAATGTATGCACAACATGTTGAAAGTTAACATCTCACTGGGAATCACCTAGTTGGTGCCGAAATACACTGTCAGACTGTATCTATGGGACAGGCTTACAAAAGAAAGAAAAAAACTTATCTGAAAAAGGTCAGGTACAAAGACTGGTCTGAAAATTGATCAAAAACCAGCCAATGTCCAAAGAAAAATGCTGAAAAAACTAGCTTGGAGAACTATTGCTCAAGACCACTAAAAATTACAGGAAAGTCCAGCTCCTTAGAAGCAAAATTACACAGGTTGGGGGTAAAGTGGTTACAATCAAGCACTTTTTACAGTTCAACATTTTTTTAAGCTTCAAAACTTTATCTTTGGGTGGGTGCTTTAAGGTTACACTGAACTGTCTGCTTCAATTTCAGTTAAAGAGAAAAAAAGAATAAGTGATTTGTATTTAGCGTCGTTTTGCCAGTAGAAATTGAATTCCCAACAGACTGTTTAAAATCAGGTTTTATAATATTTAACTTCTGCCACACTGATCTCAAAAGATAAATGAATAAACAAAGGTTACTTTTTCTGCAGTGCACTCACCTGGATTTCCCGGGCATGGTACATTATTATAAGACCAAGCAATATAACAGTGGAAAGGCTGATAAGGCATTTCAGTGCAAATGAGTATGAAGATTCCTAGGGTGAGAAACAAAAAGGACATGAGAGACAATATTAGAAATAGCCACCAAAATTAAAACCATTCTCTTAGTATGTGCAAACATCATAGAGTATCATATATAGGAGTACAACATTACAGTCAAAGAGTGTTCACCATTACACAACTCATATTTTCTAGGTTTAAAATAATAAGATATATACATGTCATTTTAACCTCTATGGTATAGCTATATGTATACAGATGACACTACACAACTGCATCTATACATAGCACCCTCAAACACACACTAACACATATACACACACACGCTACTTATTAGCTGAAGCCCAACAAGAGCCCACATAATGGGGTTTCACAAACAGCGCAGTCAGGATGTTGCTAAACAATACAGCTGCAGGTGGAGGTGTAGCCTGATATTATCTATGGACACCATTTCCCACCATCTAAACTACCAATTAATCAAAGCCCAGCACTAACAGGGGGACTTTCCACTTAATGGTAGGTGCAGAAAAGGCAAGGATGGTATTAGCAGGGGGGCCAGCACAATGAGCACTGCTGGTGATAAATAGGCCGGCTGGATGCTCACGCAGGAAAGCTCTTTGTATGTGTGTACGCATTTGTACATGGGGGCCGTAGATCTAGAAAATTAGAACCTGTGTTACTCAAATCCTCCCCCAACCCTCTATGTTGGTAAAATGCCAACTGATAAATCAATTTAACAACCATGGTGTAAAAATGCTGCTCTGCAGCAGGCTAATGATCATAGTGTTGTTATTACAATAACAACACTGACGACAAACGATTAAAAAAACCAAGTGGAAATATCATTCATAATTGCCAGTGAGATGACAGTCCTTGCTTCTCAATATATGTTGTCCTTTGGTGGTCCATATTACAGAATTATTTTTAGCCATCAACTAGATTGCTTTGCCCCTGAGGTTGGCGACATGTTCTCAAGACATTCTAATGTCTGAAATTGTTTTGAAAGTCCCTGATGAAATAATACAGAGTAAACCAATTAATCCACGTGCCAGAGGTTCAAGGATTTTTAAGTCCCAGTGCTCACTGCCTCTTTACATGTTCCCTCCTTCAGGGCTCAGAAAACCTTTGCTGAGCCGCGAGCGTCTGCTCCATGATGGGACGTGAGATGGAAAAATGGACCAGCCACAGCACATGCTACCTGTCTGATGTGGGAAGGCTGCGGTGCTGCTCAGAGACATTAGGTCATTTCCATTTCAGCTGAGGTCAGTATGATGAATGGACCGAACAAAACTCAGTAACAGTCACAGACAAATCTATTGACTTTCTTAAAACCCCATAAATCATCCTATAGATTACCCCACCAACTTACTATATTTTAGAGACACAAACCCTTCCTCACACACATATGAAAGAAAGAACACAATTAAAATGCACACACAGACACAAACAGGCAAAAACAAAATCTATCCCTTTTTTAAAGGAATAAATTTATGCTTTTTAAAGAATTTCAGTATGTCATTCACAAAATATTGAAAAACTTCTAATTGCCCATAATGATTACCATGACAGTTAGCACACTCCAATCCTGCACACATAAAGTAAAAATACCCATTAAGACAAGCACATCATATGAATAATTAATGATTCATTATGCATTTTCAGCTTTAAAATTTTCACAAATGCATGCTGCATTCCTCTCTTTCTGCTGACAGTGAAAAAAACTCTTGTTCAGAAAGTGGTTTATTTACTATAAGCTCATTTATGACTGACTGTAAAAGATCAACAAAGAAAAAGCAGTAGCCCCTTAAACCAGAATTCCTTCTAAGGCCAGTAAGGGACAAGTCCACTGTTTGTAGAAAGAAGTCAAATTGACTTAAAAAAAAGTACAAGAAAAATATTTTTTGAACTAGAACTTTGTTGAGCACTTTCTTAAGAGTTTAAATCAACATTTTGTACACGAGAATTAAAAAAAAGGACAATAAAGCAGGATGTGCGATCATATGAGCATGCAGCATCCTCAGATTATGTGACGAGCATGCAGCATCCTCAGATTATGTGACCAGATAATACCAACATTCTGCAAACTGCGAAAGTGCTCGTTTTGTTTTAGTAATGTAGGCAACATATATGCCAAAGCTGCAATTCTTATAGAACTGACAGGGGGCCTTCCAATGTCCTTGTCTCACAGAGAGTATGAGTCGGGTATGGAAGTGCTTTGCATTTGAGGAGAATGACCGAGAGGTGATGGGCTAAGTGATTTACAAAAGCAACATGCAAATGAGCCTTTTCCACTTTAGTGAAGCTCTTAAAAGACTGACATCCACATTTTTTCAAAGAATTCAAGTCAGTTAAGTATTAGATCATATTAACAACCTCCAAAAGGTCGTTCTCTTTATGTTATCCTGGAGATCAGCTGTGACACACACGTTTGCAGTTGCTAATGTTATGTGAATGTTCAAGCTAATGTAATGTAACAAACGTTATACCTCATAGTAAACTTTAGCAGGCCACTCAGCAATCATCCTAACATCTCAGTCTGTGCCTGTCAGTAACATAATGTTAAGATTTTCTGCTCTGTACTTTTGTTGCTTTTATTTACAGAAATGTCACTGTTGTAATGTTCAAGTGGTTTTTTTGTGTTTTTTTAAATAAAGAAGTTTAAATAAGTGGGATGGCTCTGTAGTGGTGTACAGATTTGCTTGGCATACTAAAGGTCAGTAGCTCACTTCCAGTCGGAGAAACCTGGGGGCTTTTTGTCCCCTTGGGGTTGTGTCAGGAAGAGTGCTTTGTGTTTAGGTGCATGGTAGTATGAAACTAGTATTATGGCATCCATTCATCAGGTTCTCAGTCAGATTAATTCCTCGCTTGTGACAGCTCAAAACTCAAGGCTTGAGAACAGTCAACAGACCATGCACTTAAATTTTCAAACACTAGGTCTTCTATCCTACTTTGTTTTTACTGACTCCAGAGAAGAAAGAAAACAGCTCTGTGACCTATCATATCGCTGCAGTGTCAGCTCCACAGTAAACAGTCTAATAAATAATGTGGTGGGAGTTGTGCCGCACTAAGTGAAGGATATTCTTCCCCCAAATATGACACACTAGGGTTGACTGTTTGACACTGATGGACAATGACAGGCCAAGGGGTGGTAGCTTGGTCACCACAGTGACCCTGAAAACACACTGCCTCGCCAGTGTCCTCGTTCAAGAGTCCCTCTTGTCTCTAGAGTGTGCTGCATCATTGCCACTCCTACAAACTGATGCAGTTTGAAAAACCTGGAACTTCATTCCCACCTTTTATTCTCACTTGCCGACCTCTTCATTTCTGTGTCTTTATCTCTCTTTGTATGAATCTTTATGGCTCTTGTTGTCCGCTTTGCTCCACTATCCCAGTTTCCTTCTGCCAATAATGGCAATAGCAATGGAATCAGTCCTTTGGGTACGTGCCAATATAATGCCAATAACTAAAACTTTTAAGTAGTGACAAAAATAGACCTACCAGCAAAAAAACCCCCAAAAAGACAAAACAAGTTCCAAAAAGACAATATCTTTTAATAGAATAAATAGTCTATTAGTCATTGTGCAGATCACATGACACTTCTTTTTACTTCTATTGGAGCAATACTCCCAGTTGCTTTGTTGCATACTGTACGTCAGTGTCTGTGCTAATAATCACTCTTCATGAAACTGACAGCTGCCAACCCCGCACAACTCAAACATAACAATAGAAGTGACAACACACAGGGCTCCCACTCATGCATCACACACACACACACACAGACGCACACACGCACAACCTACCTTAGTGTAAACCCCCCATGACAGTTCCGTCTCTGTCACCATGACAACAATCCCAAACATCCCAAAGATTAGAGCGTAATCGCTTAACCGTTTCCGCTTCTCAAACAACGCCCTCCGGTGGCCGAGCTTGTAGCCAATGTCCCTGTTCTTCTTCTGGGGTGCCCGCCCACTGCCCCGCCCACTGCCCTCCCTGACCAAGCTCTCGTTGGATGCCTTGCTGGGGTCTTCGCCGCCGTTGCCCTTGGACACCACCACCTCCAGGCCAGAGCTGTGCAGCGTCTGCAAGGGTTGCGTCTCCGAGTCGAGCTCCGCGAGGTTGCGGCGCGACGAGGACGCCAGGCTGCCCACTAGTGGTCTCACCACTCCGCCATTGTACTTGCAGGTGTTCATGGCTATCTGAGGGAGTCGGCCACAGCTCTCAGAGAGGGAGGGCTTGGATCCAGCATGGCTCAGCTTCTTCTGCTCAGTATTGGCCTGTGAACAGGAAGCAAAGGAATTAGCACAATACTACCACAACTTTATAAAAAAAATAATAATAATAATTAAAGGTGTAAAAACTGACAGCAGGTTGAAGAGACGCACAGGTTTAGACTTTAAATAGAGCATTGATGTGGGAGTTACATCACTGCAGCTCTGGAGAGGGCACGGAGACGAGAGGATCTTGCAAAACAATATTGGTTATAAAAGGAGACAAATTTAGTGCTTAGCAGGACATGTGTCCAAGCGTACAGCATGAATCAAAATAGCAATAGTTCTGGTTTCAAAGTCCCACATATGGAGGGTTTTTCCTTGAGTAACAAACTGATAGCTTCTAACCAAGTTACAGCTCTTCATTAAGAGCAGCCTGTTTTTGTGAGTAGTAAAAGCAGAATTTTTCCTGTTAAACATTTGGTGCCCTCTTTTTGTGGAGGTTTTCCCACAAAGAGAGCTCCCCTTCAAGAAATGCCATCCAAACTGCATGGCTCAAAAATAAATTAATAATGGATGAAAGGGGTTTTGATGTATAAATAAAACCATATAACCAATATTGGACCCTACAAAGTGCAGAAAATTGAATCTTTGCGCAGCACAAATTTAGATATAAATGATTAATGCACAGCATGGCCCTTTTTCCTGTCAGACAAACATTTTTCCCCTGCAGAGATGAGCAGCTAGCTGCCCAAAAGAGGAGAAGAAGACGAAGAAAAAAATAACACGGATCTCCTTAATTCAGGTGTCCCAGCTTCTCACTAATTTAACAAAACAGTATAAAGTGTTTATTGCGTTTCATGTCTGTTGAAGGCACAGCAAGCTTACGGGAAAGCTGAAGAACAAAGGATGACACAAGCATCCTTGTGAAAATATTAAGTTTTCACCACTGAAAACAGTATATAAGGGGGATGGGGACTCATTTTTTTCTCTTTCGCTTTAAAATCACCTTCTAATCCGATGCTATGAGATGTGCCTCCTATGAGATGTGCCTCCTCTTTTACTGAGTCCTATATCACTTCTGCTGTTCTTGGTAGATAGGAATGAGTTTCTGCCCCGGCAACGCAGACAGAAAATGTTCAATCCATGCAGAGACTATAGAGCAGTCACCCCAGAAGCATCTATCTGCCGGTCTATCCCTTGCCCTTCAGAGACTTGGGCCGATTATCATAATGGGTTATGAAAACTTCACATGGAACAGTGCTTTTTCCGAAACAAGTCAGGGGTGTGCGATAGCACTGCTGGCCCTTTTTTATCAGCCCTGACAAAGCATGCCTAATGCCTTTAAATGTGCTGGTGGGAATACAGAAGGGCAGCCCTAATGGAAATTTACTAACTCTGGGCCTGTGATGCTATCATCTTGCACATATTGTGGCTCCATGAGAACAGGACTAAAGGTTAAGGATAAGTGCAGCCCATAGTGTTTCTAATCCCCTTTCCTGTATTAAATTGCTTTTTAATCTGTGCCATTAGGACCTCTGTACACTTGTGAAGACTGAAGTGAGTGAACTTTACGTTTGAATGACAGGAAAGACTGCAGAATTAGATGCTGATATGGCAGTCCTACCAAAGATGATGGAAGAGGATATAATTAGAACAGGAGGAGCTGAATTTTCCTAATCTAACTTTTCCCGCAGAAGCTTCTTGGATAAAAGGGTCTTGTGAATGAATTTAAATTAATTCTAACAGTTTGCATCTTATTGACATCGAGGATTAGAATCCCCAAATATGGATTTATTTCAGTGTCAAGTAAAGTTTGAAAAGATTTCACACAAATTATGCCTTCCTCTGGCTTCCTCTGCTTGAGGAAACCCTTGAAGCAGTCAACATAACCCAATACAATAGGGCATCTCAAAACAGTAATTTTTTAAATATAAATTTCAAATGATTACTCATTATAGCCCATCAGAAATCCAGTATCTCAAATTATTATTAGTACACACAGAACATCCCAAGCCAGACAGCCAGCGGATTCAATGCTATGCTATGTTGCACTTTATCTGGAAATCAAGGTCCTGGAGTTTAGTGGAAGATTAAAGTAAATATCAAGGGTATTTTAAAACCCAGTGTAAAGTTTCTGCAGTCTGATGATGTTGAAGGCCATGTTGTCTGCTGGCAGTTGGTCCACTGTGTTTTATCCAGGCCAAAGTCAACACAGCCGCTCAACCAGGAGGTTTTAGAGCATGTCATGCTTCCATCCAAAGACAAGTTTCATGGAGAAGCAGAAAGGGACTTTTTCCACAATACTCTAAATTCTTGAGACGCAAATGTCAAAAATATCACCGGTCGTGAATCAAAGATATGTACAGACTGCGTCAGAAGAGAAACAGCAGAGCTGAATAATCCCGCAAAATACAGCTGGATCGATCTCAACCATAAGCAGTCTGTATTTAGAAAGCCATTTTATTAAATTCTAATAAATATTTCAAAAGTCATTACCAATGCATCAATAAAGTCCTTTTACTAGCATTAAGATCCAAAGCAGAAAAGCCTGTCTTTCCTTTAAATGCTTGGGATTGTCATAGTAACTGGTGAGCAACTGCAAAATATCCTTATTCCTTTGGTTTTAAATGTTATAAACATGACGTCACTCATTCTCAAGAGATAATTTCCAACTTTTGTGTGGGAGGTAAATAACACTGAAGTTTCACTTCTTGCTGATCCCGTGTTATTTTTAGTCTCAGTCAAACTTCCTGAGATGCTTGATATGCAAATATGGATGGCAAACTATAAAAGCTGACAAAAAAATTATATCACAGAGACTTACTGAAGACCACTACTTCAAGCATCGCTTGTGGATTTCTGTGCGAATGTACAGTAAAAAGGTCGTCCAACACAGAGGTATTTTGACTCAAGCGTTTCACATGTATAAGATGGCTTTTTTCCTGACAGTCATCCTCGTGTTTTGAGTGAGTCTGTAAATCAGTGTGTGTTAGTATGCTTACTTCAATAGACTAAACCAGGGGTAGGCAACCTTTCTGATGGCGAGTGCCATTTAAAATTTCCTCAGAGGTCAGTGTGCCATATGATTGCATTAGCAATAAATTTAATAACGCTCTATATGAACAGTTACACAATATATAGAACCACTTTATAGAATTATATTTGTTTGCAGATGTTGGCAGCTATCAGCGAATAGTTATCAGCTATTTTGAAACAAAAAAAGACTTTTTATCCATAACAAGAACTCCATAACAGCAAATGAACTGTACAACAGAAAATGCAAATGCTATTTGTGGTCTCCTGACAACAATGATAAGAAAAATAAACTAAGCCAATATGGCATGTCTGTTAATACAGAGACACACATGTTAATATGATCTCTGGTCTCCCACTCAGAGACACAGGTCTCCGAGTGTCCAGCATTCAGACAGCTACCTGAGGACACTCATGTGAGAGAAAATCTGCTCACACAGATATGTAGAGCCAAATACTGTCAATAAGGCCTCTGCAATGTTCTGAAGACAGTTAAACTTCTCAGGTAGTGATGTCCAGCAGGTGAAAATGCAAGCTATGGATTCCAGCTGCTTCGATGTTGCATTAACTGGCATTAACTCAGCCAGTTAATGCGAGACAAATCTAGCTGCTCATTAAAGCTTTCTGGTTTGATCAGAAAATAAAACATTGGTCCATACACCTGAAAGTCCCAATTTGCGATGTGCACCGCTGGCGGGGCCATTTATTTTTTGATGCACCTTCTCAGATTAATTCACTGCGTGTCGTGCCCAGGGCTGGACTGGGACAAAAAAACAGCCCGGGCATTTTAACTAAAGACCGGCCCACCAGGTATTAAAGCCGTAAAGCCTTTGAATGAAAACAAACGCTGTTGTGACAGTGATGTACACTGTCTTGTTGGTATATGCATGATTTCTATACATTTTACATCAGATAAAAACTTTGGTTGTAAGCTTCAGATAATTATTTAATAACAGCCAGACATTTTAAATGAGAATAAGAAAGTATTTCTTTGTGCCCCCCTTTCGCTGTTAATGCCCTACCTGGCCCCCTGGCAAAACTTTGCTAGACCCGCCCCTGCACAGTTACCAGCCGTCAGCTACTTAGAAAAGGATCCTGGTGTTATTTGTCTCTCAGAAACAGTTCATAACTTCCGTTCAACTCATTCATGTCACCTAAAAGGTAAACCTGAAGTTCAGTTCACCTGACACTCAGACCAGCGGCTGCCTCTCCTCCTCCTGCCTCCCCTCTCCCTCATCCACCTGCTGGCCTCCACCACTTGTTAATGTTACTGAATATGTGGAAGCTCCGCCACAGCCACCACCAAACAACTGAGTTATTTTACACACCGGCCAGCATCTGGCCAATCCACCACCTTTCATTGTTTATACCGTTACAAAAAAAATAAATAAATCATCGGGCCACTGAGCAAATGCCCGGTATGCCCGATGGCCAGTCCAGCTATGGTCGTGCCATCAGTTAACCCTTCGCGTGCCAACTGTGGCACGCGTGCCTAGGGTTGCCGAGCCCTGGACTAAACTAATAAACCAGCCTGATAGAGTGCCGCCCGGCCAGTGTAGTCCTCTCTCCTTTCTCCTGGTGGTATCTACTTTCCACCATAAACACGTCCCTTTCACTCAGTTGCATGGCTGAAAATTTTGAAATATTTCCAACAGATAAATTACAGTCACTACAGTCACTGTTGAGCAAGTTTTGAAAAATCTAAATTAGTCACTCTGAGCTTTTCCACAAGTTCCACTGCAAATCACCCATACCGCTCCATGCAAACATTTTCATTCATTTCAGTCAAATTAAATATTTTTTTAAATAGTACGTTTAAAAAGTAAGAAATGCAGCAGCGCAGGGCAGCGCTGCGCAATCCAACCGCTCTCTCTCGCTTACCATTGTCATTCACGTGTCGGACGCTCAGTGAACGCAGCCTCTCGTTGCAGATCTTTTACGAAACTGCTGCCTTAAAACGGGTCATTAGCATTAATATGGACCCTGCATACCGCATGTGACGGGCACACGTTCCAGTCTAAAAGCGCTGTGAACGCCCATCTGCTCCCCGACTTCCTGCTTCTGCTGCCCATTGTCCAACCTGATTTGCACCAGTGTTTTGTCCCAACCTGCACACGGGTGTGACTTCTTAAGAATGTTCACCTCCAGTGAAAATAAATTAAATGATCAGCCCTATCATGCAGTACAAATTAATGCTGCGCTTAGGAATGCCATACTCCCACATTAGGAAATTCATAGAAAGGTTATTATAGTTCATTAAAACTAACCTTAAAACTAAGAATACAAAAAAAAAACTTAAGAAAAATAAATAAATCGGTAAATCGGTGTAAAGTTTCAGTTAGTTATTATGTAATATACTTAGTTTTTAAGTTTGTTGATCAGGTACAAAAAAAGAAAAGAAAAAATCGAAACTTGTCTGATGATATATTTATTTACATGTTTGAGACTTTGTATGTGTGCAAGACCGAGTCAGCTGCTTTCAAAAACTTCTGTGCTTTTATTGTTTTATCTTTACTGGTGTTCATATATCTTGTCTTCGACATATAACCTCCATGCAATTATAATTAGAGAGGTTAAAACTGAGGCTGGAATTAATAAGAGAAAAAATAAACTAAATCTAAACATTTTCAAACACAAAACTAAACTGAAAGAAGAAGAAAAAACGCACTCAGTGAATGAACTGAAACTGAATTAAAAGCAAAAAATAAAAAAAATAAAAAACATTATAAAAGCTCTTCTTGGCAGATACAAAATTAGGCACACCCAACTGTATATCCTGCTCATCTCGTGTTCTGAACAGAACAAAATGACCATCATTTTGTAGCTGTTTCATGAGACATGAGACCTTGAACTTACTAGTGTTTAGTGATGTCAACAATTTAAGCCACAACATTTTTAGCCTACATCATACTTTATATAACTCACAAGTTATGGCTGAGCATCTGCTTACCTTTGACGCTGGACGTTTTGGCCTTGGTTTGTAAAAACTTGCAATGATTTAGCAGGAAAAAAATACAAAAAGAAGAAAAAGAAGTTGTACAGATTCCCCCACTCTAGTTATCTGTTAATTTGCAGTTCTCACTAGGTGTGAGCACTGCTCATTGGTCAGACTACCTGTAGGAACAATTAGCCAGCAACAAACATTTGTTTGCGATTGTCCATTGGCATACTCAGACTATAAATACACACAGTCAGGCTAAACACCTGTGTGTTGACACATTGGAGCAGAGATGATGAACATCAGCAAGAAGAACTCCCGACCGATTAAGCTCATGAGGGCAAGTGGAGAATTGGCGCCAGAGATTTAAAGGTATTTTGTAAGCCTGGGAATTAAACTGTCACTGTAAACTGTACACCAGCACAAGATGGAAAGACAATGCCGACCGCTGAAACTAAGGAAACTGCAAAAATAAGCAACAAAGTAAATTACTATATTCAGTACATACATACAGTATCAGTTCTATGACACATTACATAACCAGCCTGTTTATTGCTGTGTTGATAATGTTTTGGTTTTTTGGACTTCCACAGTGATGTCCTGGCTGATAGCATGACCAACAAGAGTTGACTGTACAAGTGGTATTTGTCGTGCCTGAAGAAAGCTTGGCTGTAAGTATGGAAAGACTCAATTCTTTCCAATGATAGAGAAGCACAATAAGGAGGCGAAGCTTCAGAAGGCTCTTTAGTGGATAGAATCAGGGGAAATATGGCACTAATCTACTATCTTCACTAAAGAAACCATTGTGACCCTAGAACACTATGCACAGTCTCATTTCCGATGGAAAAACCACTTTGTTGTCAAATCAAGCTCCATGTCTGATGGTTTCAGACACGGTGCAGGTCCTGTGGTCACTGTAAGGGAATCACAGACAGACTGTATTCTGAACAGACAATTTTGAAGCAAGTTGCTGCAGCCAGTATCAGGGAACATTATGGCCAGAATCATAGTTTCTTCCAAGACATCGACCTAAAGCAAACTACTACTTCGGCCTAAATTTCATCAGAGGGGATCAACTGGGTAAAAATTCCAGAGTCACTGGTTGGAGTTTGCTTGGCACTCCATGAAAGACTTCCTCCATACGGAAGCAGGAACTTGTTCATGCCATAAAAGTGTTTTGAAGATTTTTTTGTTTAAAAATGTCATTATGGTCAAGGACCAACCAAGGACCGGCTGGCTATTTTAAGTGAATGTATGATCCACTTGCTGTTGTAAACTCATTTAAGGAAAAAATGCTCAAGTTCAAAAGCAGAAGCATGAAAAATATATATATATATATTTTTAAAAGACATGGCCTACATGTTTTGTTCATATGACTTAAAAAATCTATATTTTCAGAGTAAACTATGAGCTGGTGTGTATCAGAGAAGGATTTTTTAGTGCTAAAAAATAAACCAGAGTGTGACAATAAAACTGAAAATATGCACAATAAAAATAGCAGACAACTTAAACATACTAAAATCTAACTCTGGATTCCTCTTTGTATAACTCAAGAGTCCTTCACAGATTTTACACCAAGAGTCCTCACATTGCTTTCCAAAACCTCAGAGCACCCAACCAATTCCAAAATACTCTCACCCACTTAGCCAGCTACCCGAGCCCCTTTGCTTTTCATATGTTTCCCTTCACCCAGACTAAACAGCAGAAAGGCACGCCGGACCATTGTCATCCCCTGATGACCCCACAGAGGAGCCATGGGTGGGGGCTGCCTGTCCAGCCAACCAACAGCTCAATTTTCGGCTGAACAGCACGTAGCATTCAGGCTTTTTGAAATTGAGACTTATAATGAAATTGAAAAGCCTCAGTGCAGAACAGTTTAAATGATGGCAACTCTTCGTCTTGCATTTCTCCCTCTCTGCTTCATTCTTCATCCAGCTCAAATCAAATAGAAAATCCTCACTCCTGTGTTGTAGTCTTGAAGGCTTATATACTCTAAAATGGAATAGTGTATTATTAATATTAATTGGGTGAGTGTTTGTAAGTTTGAGCACGTGGGTGCCAGTCTGTTTAATTGTGTGTGTGTGGCGGGAGGAGTGGGGGTGGTGGTCGGGGGGTTGCATATGTGTGCTAGAAGTACATGCTGAGTCTCTGCCACGCTCTGGATTAGGTTGGATATTGATGCAGACAGCGTAAAGCAACGAAAACGAGCTCGAGGAGAAATTGTTTGAGAAGATCCATGTGTTTGTGTAAAATCTGCGAGCAGACGACAGATGCTGACAAGTCCGATATGAAAGGAAGGTCACAAATGAGGGAGACGCGGGAAAAGCGACAAAGTAAGGTAGGGATCTAGAAATTGAGGAAACATAAAAGGGTGAAAACAGAAAGAGATAAATGAAAGAGAAGACAGACAGCTCCCTATGGGTGTCTCTGCCAGCCCCTGGAGTGATTGAGAGCTGCAGGCTACACTCTCCAGTTTGTCCCTGCACACTAGACGCTGTCACATTTCTCTGACAGGCCAGCAGGAAACAGGGCTCCTCCATCCATCCCTAACCAGCATGTGGATCATTACTCAGCACTAGCAAAGACAGGGGATAACCAGTAGCTGCAGCCCCACACTCATAAAGGAAATTACTCTGTCCGAGCTATCTGTGTGCTGAGCTGATTGAAATAATTATATATTTAATGAATCATGCTGGAACATTAAATGTTTAAAGGTGAACAGCATATTCTTTAGACACATCAGGTCTGAGGAATAACACCATGATTTTAAACCTGTTATCTTGCAGTAGTGGAAAAGGTGAGACTCTTTGTGCTCAGCCTTATCACCTTATACTTCATGCCCTCATATCTCTGTAGGGGTGTCTACCTCTGGGATAAGCTACAGCTATTCTGAGTGTTTTGTGAAGACACAGCAGTTCTAGGGAGTAAGGAGAAAGCAGACGTTCAAAGTTCTCACAGGATACACAGAAATGTAAAGTCGGACTGAGTTCACATGTCTGATACAATCTGTAATGTCTGAACAACTTGAAGTGCGCTGAGGTGAGCTGGTCGTGTGTCTGGAGCGAGGCTAGAGCAGGTTTGTAACAAGTTAATGGGTACACCTCTTGCACTGCTTATTAAGACAATGTAGATATGGTCAAGATGTGCTGCTGATGTTAAAACAGAGCATCAGAATGGGGAAGAGAGGTGATACAAGTGACTTTGAACGTGGCATGGTTGGTGGTGCCAGATGGGCTGGTGTGAGTTTTTGAGAAACTGCTGATCTAGTGGGATTTTTTGACGTCACCACACATCTCTAGGGTTTACAAAGAATTCCCACCCATCCAAAAGGAAAAAAAAAGAGAATATCCAGTGAATGGTAATGCTCTGGGTGAAAATGCTTTGTCAGAGGTCAGAGAATAGCCAGAGTGTTTGGTCGAAATGTGTGTTTGAGTTACTTTTCCCGTACTTTCAGCTCAAAGTTATGTAGTAGTCTATCTCTAAATGCTCAACGCATCTAACCTTAAAGCAGAAGAGTTAAAGCAGCACAAGAGACTGACTGACACTCTTATCAGCTAAGAACTGAGGAAACTGCAATTTACATGGACTCACCTAAAGTGGACAACAAGATTGGAAAAATGCTGCCTGGTCTGGCGAGTCTCAATTTCTTCTGCAAAATTTTGATGGTAGTGTCAGAATTTTATGGAAATGTGAAAACATGAAATATCGATGGTTCAGGTTGGTGGTTGAGCTGTAAGGGTGTGGGAGATATTTTCTTTTGGTTGCTCAAATATTGTCGCTGACCATGTCCATGATGGTTGTCTGATGGTTGCTTCCAGCAAAATAACACACCGTGTCACAGAGATTTAATCATCTTAAATCGGTTTCTTGAACATGGCAATGAGTTCGCTGTATTCACACTGTGCTGTATGGTCTCCAGAGTCACCAGAAATCAGTATAAGAGAGCACCTTTGGGATGTGGTGGAATGAGAGATTCACATCATGAAAGTGCTGCTGAAAAATTCACAGTTAATTTGTGTAACTCTGTCATTTTAGTATGGGCCAAAAAATTTTCTAGCACCTTGTTGAATCTATGCCAGAAACAAATAAGGCAGTTCTGTAATAGCGGAGGGCTAGTAGTAATACAAACCAGTACTGGCAATGTGTACTTAATAAAGTGTTCAGTGAGTGCACGTACCACCTTTCAACTTATAAAGCACATTTGTGTTACACAGCAGTGACAGTGGAAGTGCAACGCCAGACAGGCTGACCAAAGTATTATCTGGCATCTCAGACAGTTGGCACATTGTATCCATGAGAGCATTGAAGGTCTTCTTTGTGTGTTTTAGAACCTGGTACCCTAGAAGCATTGCTGCTTCTGTTTTTCAGACCCACTGCATGCCCTGTTGCTCTCAGTGTGATAGGCTTTTGTTCTTCACTTTGCAAAATGAATCCTGGCCAGCTGGGCTTGCCAGCATAAATAGGTCAGAAGCTGCCGTTGCCCAAATAATTATGTGCATATACAAATAATTAAAACTTTGCTTGGATTTTGTAACAACCTCATGTTCTATAACAAAATAGAAAAACAATGCTTTTTAGGTTTCTGTACTTACAACAGACTGACATTATTACTGTATAAGTACATTTTCAATTATAAGCCAATCATAGACAAAGACATGTCTAATGGTGCACGCATTAGATTTATATTGTTCACTCACTGCTTTGTAAATGCCACATTAATTGTGTTTTCTCTGCATTTTGAGTTACCTGTCTCCTGTTCCACTCCTTATCCTTCTTCTGGTTTTATGGCAGTGTGCAAAAAACTTCTAGGTGCATTACCGCCACCAACTGGTATGGAGTGTGGCCCAGAATGTCACTTAAGGATTAGATCCTATCATACAAATTGCTGAGGTTGGAGCTGGTTCAAATACAGACGCCCATCAAATGGTCCAAACCATCTGCAGTAACAGCATGGGGTCTGATTTGTATTTCTTTGTACTGAGTTTTCTTTGTACTGAGTTTAGTTATTGTCCATGAGATTTTAAACTCAGTGGTAGAATCACTGTCTGGAAATTCACTCTCTACGCATCCTGTAATTAAGATTGATGGCCTGTTTGATAACAGAGACAATTATTGGCGTCTTGTTAAGCTCACCCTCCCTCTTGCCCTCTTTTTGCTGCATTTAGAGATGAAAGAAAAAGTAGCCAAAAACAAGACAAAGCCTTCACGGAAGGAAGGACACAGGTACACGCCTGTGGGAACGTGATATTGTTAGGACTAATAATGCACTGTGTTCAACTGAGACACAAAGCTGTTATAATTAGGACCCAACAAGGTTACTTCATGTGTGAGTGTGTGCTTTATAATCTAGGTCCTGGGGAGATTGGCGTTAGAACTAATGGGAGGAGGGGTATTTTTCCTGTGGGACACCCATTGCCTCATTAGGGACAATTTAAATTTTCAGCAAATTAAAGGAGAGGGCTGTTACAAACTCATCTGCAGAACAGACCATAATGTGTGAACTGAGATTGATAATATACAGTAAAATAAAATGTACATTAAATCTGGCCGTGTGTGGATCCTTAAATGTTGCATGGTTGGAGAGTAAATATATTAGAACTACTGTAATCAAGTACTGCATGTAGAAACAGGAAAGCATCTTCTTTCTTTCAGCTAATCAACAGTATTGCCCAGTTCACCCTCAGAGACTCCCATTATGCCTGATTGCTTGATTGATTCCAGATTTGTGGCAATAACCCATTTAGAAGGACAGAACAGGTGTTTGACGAACTCTGTGAGAGACATTTCTGGCCAGAAATCATACCTTCTCTCACACAGCGCTACAGTCATCCTTTCCTTTTGTTCTATTAAATTACCTCAATAAAAACTTTGGCACGATAAAATGAAACTGAACTGAAACTGAATTCAGTGGGTTCAATTTAAGAGAGTACGTCAACATCAAAAACTTTCAAAAAGGGGACCTGTGCCATCCGTTTCTGGGACATGCTCACAGTGAACACAAAGGGAAAGGAAATGTGAATATATCTACAAAATAAAGAGTCAATGTTTTTAGTATGGTAAGTATGATCAAATATTTGGCCATAATGAACAGAGGCGGTATTAATATTCTAGAGAAGCAAACAGCAGCATTAACTGCCTCCCAAAGGAAACACAATGCTCATTTCTCACCAGCTGCAAGGTGGGGTGGCACTTTTGGAAGGTTTTCAGCAGTCGCGGCCTGGCTTTCAGTTTACTGGTGTTTTTAGTGGGACTTTTAGCCCCATTTTTTGCGACACGAAGACATAAACCAGTCATTTATTTCTTAACTTTTGTTACAGGTATAGAGCAAACTACAAGCACTGAGTACAATGGTGCTGATGGTGTGTGCGACTTAAAATCAGATGTTGAAATTCCCAATTTCCAAATTCCCAGTCGGATATTGTAACTGACACAAGGTTAGAGCAATTCCAAAGACCAATCCAAGATGGCAGCAGTGCTTAAATATTAGCAAAACTAAGAAAAAGCTGCCTTCAGCGGCAACAGCAGGTAGTGCTGCATGTTTGAATTGGCAGTAGACGTCCTTTCTGATGTAAAGGGGATTTGTGTTAAACCAGGAATTTTTCAAATGTGTCAACTACTACACTACGGCAGCCGCACACATCTGTCGAACTCAACATCTGCACTGCAGATATCTAATCCTTAAGTGTTGTGTATTTGTGAAAAGAGTCTACCTGTGAACGTGCTGTAGTGTTTTTAAGTGCAACAAAACAAGCACTGTGCTGTATTGCTAGAAATGCATGAATGGCTGTAACTTGCTAAGGAGCTAAACAAATCGTGCTTTTCCTTCTTTTTCTGACTTTACTACTGAACTCAGGAGCGACATCTGACTTTCAAGGTAGATGCAACACAGCATGAAAAAGAAAGCGCCTAACAAGAATGTAAATATATGTATGTGAATGCGACTATAGATTTTAGATGGGAAAAAAAACCCCATTTATATTCTCCATAGAGATTTGATGGTGACCCATGATGTTGAAACAAGACAACACTGCAACATGATGGTATGTCCTCCTATCGGAACCACAGTTGCTCACTTGTTTTAAAAATAACTTTCAATCCTAAATAGAAACAGCAACATCTTGATGTTATACCACTGTTAATTCACTGTTAATGCAAATGTTTCAACCTGCAAATGTCAGCTCAGTGAGTACAAAACGCCAGAAACCACAAGAACACAGCACTGAACTGTATCGATAACTAAGCTATGCTTTTCTTCACACACCGCAAAATATATTACAATCTATTACGTCACAGAGTACTAGGATAATGAGAAGGTTTAAATATAACAAGGTTGGCGGAATCTGGGGTTTGCAATGCATTATGGAATGAGTTTGTAATTATTTTTACATTTTTCTTGTGACCCAAGCCAACCTTGTAGTTTTGGCTTGGGTCACAGCTTAGAACTCTTTATCTAAGCATTTCTGAAACGCTAATGGAAACAAATGAATGGGAATTTTACTTCCAGAGCTGGAACCTATAAAAAAGTGGGGCTCAGTTATAGTAGGTACCGATCCATGTATACATCTGCCAAGCAATGCCTATAGACAATCAGTGGGTGTCTCTATGAGATTGTAAGGTTTTCCTTACAATGTAAAGTGCTCTGAGATGATTTATGATGTGACCTGGCCTTATAAAATAAATTGAATTTGAACTTCATTGAATAGTTTGTTGCTGGTGATCAATAGTGCAAGGAGTAGCAGTAGTTTAAAATTACATGTCTAAGAATGTATGTAGGATCGTATGGGGCATTATGTTTTGTATGATTCATGCCCTAAATAGTTTCTCATGCCATTGACCTTTTGTCCCCATAATCAGCGTGCTCAGTAATGCATGTGGTCAGGGACACAAGACTCACAAACACACCAAACCACAAAAGCTTGAAATATGGCTGGCTTATGTGTTCCCAGTGGACTAAACCAACCTCATTAGGTGACTACTCCCTGGGTGGCTATTTGACATCCCAATAGCACCACAGTGGCCCTATATTCCACAGTGGCATTATCACCCTTAAGTGCCCATAATCCACATTACAATCCCACAATCTTGGACTCTTACGAAGCTTCATTCGCTACTGTGAGACTTTACAACGGCATCAATGTATAAACGGCACCGCCTGACAATTTCTATTTTCATTGCGAGGTGATTGTAAGTCATTTGAAAACTGGCCCCCAGTAAATTCAGGCTGAGGCAGTTTCTTTCTTTCCCCGAGGCACAAACATCAATAGCGGAGAGAGAAGCCAGGACAACCTATAGCACAGGACAGATCGATAGCGCAACAAACTCAGTAAAGATTGACTGGAGAGTTGCCTGGAAACATCCAGCTTGAGATTTATGATGGGAGGAAGACACAAGCCAAGAGGAGAAGCTAGAGGACAAGAGAGGGAGAGAAAGGCGCACTTATGGGGATTCAGAGGAATTCTCATATTTTTTAGGATCTCAGAGCCAAATATCTTCCTGACAATTGTAAACACACCAGTTCATGAAATAAATAAATTGTCCCTAAACACTATGCGCATTTTTCTATGGAGAACAAACACCAATGGAGAAAAAATCCAAATGAATCTTTCAGCTACATTTCCCCTCTTCTAGCCATCTTCCATGTGGTCTTCCTGTTGAAAAAAGGAGGAAAAATGATATCTACTCAAGCAGACAGTATATGCCTGACATTCCACTGGGAAAATTACTGAAACAGTGACAAGATGAAATGAGAAGATATCGAGTTTCTATTCTATTCTAACAGAGAGCCCTTACCATATGTCACCCGGCTCCAGCGTGCTCTGACTGTTGCAGCAGCCTTCCATAGACTCAAACTAATTGAATATCCTTATCTGGCAATGAACTACCCCCTTTTTCTCTGGTGAAGTGAAACAGAGGCCAGTTGGAAAAGCATTGCATTTGAATACATCCAGAGGAAATTTAACACACTACTGTACTTTCTTCTCTGCATAATCTTGTTTTCAGGTAGATGAACCATAACCAGACCCCACACCCTACTATACTACAGCAAGATAAAAGTTCTGGGAATGGTGCTAACGGCCTTAAGCTACAGCAGCTTCCCTCTGTGGTTTTTTTTTTCTTTTTTTGAAGTTATGAAATTAAGTGCTGCAGTTTCTAATACCCCCTGGGCTCCTTAGTGTAAATTGATTCTATTTAAAAGGCTTTTTTTCCTGTGTGACAGAGAATAAGAGGTGGCTGGGGAGCAGAAACAAATGATTGAAAACGAACTCTCAAAGAAAGAGACGGGAGACAGCTGTGTAGCAGCTTTGTTCATGAAAGGGTTAAAGAGGAAAAAGTGGAGACAAAGACCACTGGACCACTAAGAGGTAAAGTTAGAAGGAAGCTGATTATTTTAGGCTGGAGCAGCTGTATAGGACCACTATCATAGACGAAGGGAAATCAGGGAGGAAAACACTACAAACCACAAGTTTGACTTAATTTCAAGTCATACTTGTGGCTTGAAACTATACAGCTAGCCTACACTTTATACAATACATGCGATCCATCTCACGTTATAAATCTATGACACTCTAAATGTAGAACTGGGCTTGAGCAATATATGTAACTCAGGTTACATCCATGATAAAGCAATAATGGTCAGATTTACATCAGCCAGACTGAAGTTGAAATCTCAAAACTAAATCTGAGAAATAAAAGCAACATTCACATGCCGCACTGTGCAAAAGTCTTGAGCCACCTCTCATTTCTTTATATTTTCTTTCATGGAGTAAGATTTTCAGTCATTGTCAAAGTGGTCTTGAGCATTAGTTATTCAGTCTTTCTGAAGGTCTTTCACAGATTTCCTTTAAATATTGTCTGCTTTTAAATCATTGTCAATATCTATGGAGGAGAGCAGGAGAGAACAGTAAGTGTCTACAGCCATCTGTGAAACACGGTGGAGGCTCTGTCATGGTTTGGGGCTGAATTTCAGGCAGCGGTTTTGAAGAGCTTGTCAAAACTGATGGAATTATGAACTCAGAAAAGTACTGTCTTTTCAGTCCACAATGAAATACAATCTAGGAAGTGCGGCAACGGCTTCATTTTTCAGAATGAGATTGATTTTAAAAATACTGTCAGTGCAGTAAAAGCATATCTAAAAAGAAAAGCACACATGCAACACTATCAGTCATGGATTGGCCTCCCGAGAGCCCAGACCTCAGCATTGTTGAAGCAATGTGAGATAATCTGGACAGAGAACAGAACAAAAGAAGCCTGGAGAACTATTCCTGAAGACTACTGTTCGTACATTTTAATAAATTGCTGCACCTGTTTCCCATTTTCCTATCAAAAAATAAAGAAATGAGGGGCACCTTAAGACTTTTGCACAGTACTGTATTTGCTAATGCTCTTATTTATTCAACCGCAAAAGAAATGTAACCCAAATCCAAAACCCATTAACACATCCTCATTCTAAAGACTACTGCAGATGCATAATTAAGCAAGCTATGACTCAAACAAGGAAGCATTCCTGGCAAAGAATACAGTGCAGTGATACAGTGGAGGATAATATGCTCTTCTACATGAGAAGCTGGAAAAGAATTAATGTCACCTTTTCCAGTTAAAGCGCTGACTGTGGTACGCACATGATAATGATAAACTAAAGCAATCCTCCCACTCACTCTCTTCCGCTTAATACTTAAACCAAGTGCAAACACAGAACATGCAGCAGAGCACACACACACATACACACACACACCGGAGAAATGCCCAGTGGAGTAGCTGTTTCTCTGCAGCTTGTGTTATCCATGACAGCTATTTCATATTCTCCAGCTAGGTGATTTGAGGTAACAAAGGAAAGCAGCTTCACTCAACTCATATTCTCTTTCAATTTGCAAAGCTCATATGTTAGAGAAGAGCCACTATAGCTGGAAATAGTAAAACACAGGTGCACACACACACCTCAGTAATTTGAATGTATTACACACATACACACACAGTAGAATAGACACAAATACACAGTCTTCCTGATTAGGTGCTTGGATTACTCTTTTTTTTATTATTTCCAAAGAAACACCCTTGTTTGTATAAGGGTAACAAATAGTATTCACATTGTCCACAAACTGCTAACTGCAGGGTGCATCTGACTAGATGCGGATCACGTTTTTTGCGTTCACTGCATATTTATCAGTGGCCAGAGGAGGCTGTGAATGAGTAGTGCAGGGAAATAGTTTGTGTATCATGTTCTGTAAATTAAGCACTACGGTAGCTCAAGGGATCAGCAGTCAGACTTTGACCTGGAGGCATAAAGACCTGAAGAGAAGAACGGGGGAAAAAAGCACATTTAGTGAGAGCAGTGGAGCAGCATTCACATGCACCAATAGAGCGCACACACCGACACACAAAGCAAACATCGTACAGATTCTCACAATGGCGAGAGAAGCTTTCCAAACTTGAATTTTCAAGGGCAGGTTGCGAGCAAAGCGTTAGTGGATTGTGTGAGCAAAAGTATGATGAAATCACACATCTTTCACATCCCATTATTGCACTCTGCACTCCTTCCAAACACTGTGTTTAACAAACATTTGAAAACAGCCAGCAGGCAATATTGAAATGACTCAGTGAGCTTACATCTCGACAATATTCAAAGATACGTAGAAGGACGCATGCGCGAACACACCTGCAGCCACGCACGCACACACTGTGGAGCATCACTGTACATCTGCATCTTTAGGGCATTGTAAGGAATGACAAATGACTGCTTAAAGCCACATTACTCAAACTTTCATACTCTTTTGTGTTGTGATCGTACCCTAACGCAGGACCAGCCTCAGATCAATAACCTAATTAGCCATAAAGCATATGCATTGCAGTGATACATTATATGCCTGGCATCACTTGGCTAACATCTCACAGGAATTACCATATAAATTAACTGTGGTCATTTATTAAGCAAAGAGCCATGGTGGGGAGTTGGCACGCAACAAAGTTTTAAAAAATTAATTTGTAAGCTGCAACACATATTAAAAAAGAAAAACACCATGAAAGTGTGGCCCCTTAGTGCAATAGCCATGCAGGCAACTGCCAGTTACATTCTGCCTGGGTGTTGAAAATTGGCATCCTGACAATTTATTAAAACAGTATACCAACTTACTAGAGCCAGCTATTTAAGAAAGTACCCCACCACTCGCTGCTGATGGTAGATGATGTAAATTGGTTTTCCAGCTGTCTTTCAGGTGGACTTCCTGATTCCTCCTGGAGGTGGTGTGTCACTTGAGCTTGCCTCAGCATTACCTGTAGCCCTGAGAGGTACAGGTGAGGTTGCTGCAGGTTCCCCTACCAAGCGAACCGTTACTCAACCACAGTTCTCAGCTTCACTATCTGGACTAGCTCCCACAGCTCCTGGGTTAGTTGGGGAGGAGAGGAAAACTATTTCTCAAAACTTCAACCCTGGTTAGAGTGTAACCGAAGTGGGACTCCAAACTTATAGAACCATTCCTTGACCAAGACCTCTGTGTCGAAGCCTGCTGGTCCCGAGTGGGAATGACCTGGATGAACTTAGAGAAAACGAGAGTCATTACAAGCGCATACTCCCTGCCAACTTGTGCAGGTTCCAGCAGAGAAAAGTCCAGTGCTAGAATTCCATTCGGCCTTGACAGTAGCAGGTGCCCCTTAGGTGCCCAAACCTGCGGCTGGGTATTTTTAGCCACACTACACCTGCTGCATCTCTGACACAAGTCTTTAATCATCATCCCCAGAGTAACAGTAACACCGCTGCAGGATTAACTCTGTTGTCCTTTCAGCTCCCTGGTGCCCATGGTAGGTATGCAACTGTTGAAAAACTTCGACTTGTACACAGTCAGGTAAGACCAATTGGAGCACACACTCACCCCCATCAGGCCGCTAGTACCGCTGATGCAGCACTCCCTCTTTCACCAGCTGACCATCCCACTGACGCAGTAATCCTAATGCAGCAGTGGGAAGGTTCTGCCTTTCAGAACGGCTAGGAAATTGCTCTTGCAGACAAAAAGATAGAACTGCACTTATAACAGGATTGGCCTTCTGCAAGGCCAACAAATCATCTGTTGAATATTCTGGTACAGCAGAAATAGTGACCTGGACTGCTTTATTTGTTTTATCAGCCTTTTGAACCATGTGTGGCACAGTGGTTCCTGAACAGATAGGTTCCACCCCTACCGCTGTTGGAGAGAGGTGTTGTCTGGACAGTGCATAAGCATTCTGGTTGCTTTGTCCACACTTTATAATCAAACACTGCAAACTCTGACACCCAGTGTTGCTCTGTAGCTGCAAGCTTGGCTGTGTTTTAGATGACTGGGGGGGTTGTTTGAGCCATCCACACCAGATACCTGTGGCCCAGGAGATATTCTTTTGGTGAATTTCATTGCCAGGGACTCCAGTTTCATTGAGCTGTAGTTCTTTTCAGCTGGATGAAGACTTCAGCTGGCATAGTTGATGGGTCTCACTTTACCCTCTTGTTCCTGGGACAGGACTGCTTCAAGTCCTTTGTGGTTGGCATCCATCTTCAGAATAAAGGGAAGGCTAAAATCAGCATACGCCAACACAAGTGAGGACATCATGGGTTTGAGGTCCTGAAAACTTCTCTCTGAGCTGTCCAGGCATCATCCAGGGCCACACTCCCGCAACAATTTTTCTTCCCAGTGAGGTCAGCCACCAGCTGGTGGAGTGGGGCAGCCACCTTGACAAACCGCACTACCAGCTTGAAAACCCAAGAAATTATCTTAATTCTGATACTGTCCTTGGCGTTGGCCACTCCACTACTGCAGCCAACTTCTTGGGATCAGTCGCTACTGCAGCAGCTGACACCACATAACCCAGATACTGTACTTGGCAATGGAAAAACTGGCACTTCTCAAGTTTTACTTTGAGCCTTCCTGGTTTCACTATTTCGTAGTCTGCAGTCCACACAGAGTTGTAGGCATACAGGCTGCCACTCTCTTATAACAGCACTCTCTAGCAATTGGCAAATGCGGGCTCTCACATCATCTTAGTTGGAGGGAGGCATACGCCTATACCTCTGTCTCATTGGGACATCATCAAGCAAGAGGAGGTCATGGGTAACTAAGCTTGTGTGATCCAGGTCACTATCTGAAAACAACATTACCCCAACTTTGTCTTGCTCTAACAAAGGGAGAGAAGAGAGGTACAAAGACCTTATCTGTTCTCTTACTGAACTACCCAAAGCATCATGGGACGAAAGCCTAGCTGTGACAGGACTGGGCGCCTGAATCACAGTAGAAATCCCCTTGGGCAAGCTTACAATCTGTGCCTGGCTTAACACACCAAGTGGACAACGGGGGTGCAAGTAGACCATGGTATCACCTGTGTTGACTACTGGCACATATACTGTGCCTTCCCTGACAGTAACCATTCCTGGAGAGACAAGCACACGGTCTGAGAGGGACTAATCATCAACAAGGGGCTTAAACAACACCGCATCTGACTCAAAGAGTTGCTGCAAACACATAGCAGCCACTCACTTGACCACACCACTAGGTGTGAACACAGGACATCTTACCCAATACTCCTGGGACATCAGGAGAGGGCTTTTGACCAGGGTGGTACTTTACACTCACCTTTATGAGGCACATTTTTTTCCAGTACTTCTACATCCAGCTCTACATAATCTCTAACCCGTTGGAACCCTGCAATTGCAACGACTGGTGAGACCTTGGGGCGTCCTGGAAATGTTCCCTAAAGAAGATCTTGGTAATTGTCTAACAGGCACTTTAGCGGCACCCCATCCACTTTAACTGTCACGAAAGGGCACAATGCCACCAAACTAGGGGCAGGAATGTGAGAAATGGGATCTGATGCAGGTAAGCCTTTATTAGACCCTCCTGACGCTCTGTTCTTCAGATCAGGGGAAATAGTTTCCCACATCCTGAGCTATAGTACATACAGCAGCAGGCGCAGTGTCCCTAAGTGCCTGTTCCTGTGAATCCACGTGTGTAACATTCCCTAACATAGTGGCCTGGCTTTTGACAGTGTCTATGCAAAACGGTATCAGGGCATTTAAACCTAGCAATAGTGTGGGGAGCGGTTTGCAATACCATGAGACCCTGGGTCAGCTGGTTAAGCTGTTCCTGCTGTTTTTTTTAACAATCCTTTTAACTAGGGATGGGTACCGGTATCCGGTGCCATGATGGCACCGGTTCTGACATAAACGGCAGTAACCAGACCGAAAAGCAGCGCACATTTCGGTGCTTTATTTCGGTGCTTTTTTTTCCTGAGCTGTGATACACTTTAGATTCTAGCCAATCATTTTACGTTTCCGAGGATAATAGGCGGGCCCAGGTACATACGTTCTTTTAGAGCAGAGCTACAGATTAAAAATGCCCAAGGCGAAGCGGTCAAAAGTCTGGCTGTACTTCACAGCAAAATATGCAAACTCAGCAGCCTGCAACAAGTGCTTTAAGCTGATACTGTGATACTGTCAAAGGAGGTAACACCTCAAATCCGATGAAACACCTGGCGACGCATAGCGTTTTTTTTTTAAAGCCGAGAAATGCGCCGTATTT
The DNA here is from genome assembly GCF_051167445.1 of Perissodus microlepis. Taxonomy (NCBI): domain Eukaryota; kingdom Metazoa; phylum Chordata; class Actinopteri; order Cichliformes; family Cichlidae; genus Perissodus; species Perissodus microlepis. The sequence continues at coordinate 11,961,431 of NC_140478.1, forward strand.
GATAGCTTGCTGCGAGACCTCACACCGAGCACATCTACTGCGGGTGTGGTGCCTGTTATCGGACCCGGAGTTAGCAACATCCCCCAAAAACCCGAAGAGGAGAGTCCTGGCCCCTAGCCCTGCCAGTGTAGCAGAAATGATGATGGATGATGATGGCAGCAGCAGCCGTTCTTCTCTGCGTGAGTAGCTTAATGTTGTTCGTTTGTAATTTACGTTGAGTAGGCTAACCACGTTATTACATTAATGCATGTAAGGTGAACTAGCAAACATCATCATAGGTACATGCGGCTGTCTTCTTGTTTGATGGCAGATACTCCCTTCACCCTGGCTAAAATGGCTAAAATGACCAAAGAAAAAGTGGAAAACAGTTAAACATGAGAGGTTTTTGGACAAAGTTTGTGTTTTTTCCATTGTTTAAGCACTGCTTCCAGCCAAGAGTGATACCATATATGCCCCATAGCTGCAGAAAAGGCTAACATTGTTATCTTTTTACAAAAAAACAGCAAAACATGAGAGGTTTTTGGACCAATTTTGTGTTCTCCATTCTTTAAGCACCGGTTTGAGCACCGTTTAAGCAACGGCACCGTTTCAAAAGTACCGGTTTGGCACCGGTATCGGATAAAACCTAAACGATACCCATCCCTACTTTTAACTCAGCAATTTCTGTCCAACCCGTGTTAGTAGGTGCGACACCTCTAGAGCACTGTAGAGCACTAAGGGACGGGACAAGATGTCCCCTACCCCTAGGCTCATTGGGTTGCCCTTCCCGCTCCCAACGGATAGCTTCAGCTCGCACATCCAAAGTATAACCTGGTGACTGATGCTCCAACCGTGCTCCCCTAGGGACACACCGTTCAACCTTTTTTTCATAAGACAGCACAGAGCATGTGAAAATTCCTGTAATGACTCTTCCTCTCGCTGCTTCCTCGAGAAAAAGCTTTATTGCAAATAGGATTTAGGGCAGCCATATAACTCTTCAAGAAAAGTGAAAATCTTATCTGGATATTCCCTCTCTGCTCTTGGTCCGTACACATATTACTAACCCTGATCTCATCGTTAGCTTCCCCTTCCAAATGTTCACATATAAAATAAGCTTGATCAACAGGTTTTAAGTTTCTGGTTCTCAATGTAGCTTTAATCTTCTTCACTGCAATCCCAGAAGAGGCCCTAAAAACTGGATATTATCTTTCTCTAGAAATGTACAGTAAACGTTCAATAGGTACAGTAAGAGCAGGGTGAGAATCACCAGCCGGAGAGCCAGTGCTTGAGCCAAATGCTGCCGGCAGGGGATTAGTTGCCTTTTCCTGTAGCAAATGTTCTTTTTCCACCTGTAGCTGCTGAACCAAGTCCCACAGCTCTTGAACCTCATTCCACATTATGGGAGACAGAAGAGATTAGTTCAGTATGACCACAAATTGGCCTGCAGGGATTCCACAGCCAACGTCGAAAGGTCCCTTGAAATGCACACTGCTGTTTTTGTTCAAAACTGAAAAAATAAATAAAATAAACAACTAACACTTTGTCTCAAATCAACTGACCAGTGTGAACCTGTCGATAACGCCAGAATCTGGCCCCGCCCTCACATTTAATAATCTAAATTCTAAGGAACACGCTTGGTCAAAGAAGATGAGCTGAGACAAACAAAGCTTTCCCCAAAAATTATTTATAATTTATTTAACAATTTTCAAAATATTTCTTTTAATATTAATAAATCTTAAATACAATCACTATAATCAATCACAAGAAAAAGAAAATTAATTAAAAAGGGTGGCCCTACAGGCTGCTTGCTGGTTTGTCCAAACCTCCCCAGCCAGACTCCTCTTTATCCGCTAAAAAACATACTACTCGTTATTAAGCTGCTGTTTTCTTTTCCTCGTCATCAATTATTCCGTATACAATTACCTGATGCGTCTCACGGAAAGTGCTCACCAACAAGCAGATCATCCGCACACAGCATCCTCACCACCAGCCTTGCAGCACATTTCCACACACACAGCTATAACCACGAGCATGATAATCAACTATGTAAAGTCGCAGAATCCCTTACCGGTAGCAAATAAACAGAATCTGCTTGGTCTCTACAGAACCAAGCCACAGCTCTGCCGCGTTGCCACATCTGACAGCCTAAACGTTATGCACAGCTGTATGCGACTGGGACATTTAAAGAGCCACCCAATCCTGGCTGGCATCTTTCTGCACAAGGGGGAGGGCGTGCAGCACCAGACAGAACTCCTTAGTGCAATAAACAGGCAGACAACTGCCAGTTACAAAAGGTCCAACAGTCAAGCTGCAAACTCCACTGATGGCTAACAGAGTGAAAACATACCTTGGCTCTACTCATGGGAAGCAGCGACGTGACCGAGGAAACCCCCCCAGCACGCTTTCTTTCCACTCTTTGTATTCAACTGGACCGCAAGTAATTCAATACAACTCTTATTGTGCAGGATCACTCAAATGAAATGCAAATGAACTAGAACAAGTGGAGAACTATTTGAACACCTCTTACAGCAATGCCAGTGTTTGTGTGGGCTTTGCAACTCTGTGTGTGTGTGTGTGTGTGTGTGTGTGTGTGTGTCATGTGCAAACAGTGCTGTTAAGTGTGTCTTGCTTTTGGTAAAGACAAGAGTGAAATGACTTGTAAATCTAATAGACAGTCTTGCTCTGCACATGATTTCTTGACCAAACTCAGTAACCCAAAGAGAATCTGCTACACAATACAAGGCTGATCTCTCTATAGCAACACTCATGGTAACATTTCAGAGCAGACGAGCAACATAGAATTTGAACACAGCGTAGCACACACACACACAGACACACACACACAAAACTAGGGAAAACTAAACTGTTTTCCCTAGTTATATATAAATATATATATATAATTTAACCTCGCAACTCTCCTCGAGCTGCACAATATTGTCACAATGCACAATAATACCATATCCGTCATTTCCATCCACTGTTTGCTCGTCCTGTCATATGGAGGGAATGTAGTGAGTGCTCAAGTGATGCTCGGTTGAGTCACATGTTTAACTTTGGGTTACACATCACCAGCTGCTAGTTTTGCCTCTTTTCTGTAAACTGGTTGTACTCAAAAGTGTGTTTTGCCTCAAGTAGTTGTTTCTACCTTTATCAGAAAAGAAATTCTTGTATATGATGTGATCGGAGACCGACACATGGCTCTTTCTCTCAGACATGTCTGGGCTTGTGTCATCGCTGTACACAATAGGGAAGTTGATGCACGATGTTGCTACGTCCTTCATATCAAGGTATGGCACTTTTTTTTAATCACCGAAAACTTTATACCAGGACAGCATAGTATGGACATAGTCCTAATTGTAAACAGTGTTGGATGCAACAGTTTACTCTTTGTACAAATAGTTAGAATCTGATTACAATACCGAATAGTTAAATGCAGACACTGCACCTACAATTCTAGATAGCTACACTTTAGCCTACACTTTATAAAATACATCTAATCAATCTCATGTTATAAATCTATGACACTCTGAATGTAGAACTGGGCTTGAGCAATATATGTAACTACTGTATATATGTAAGGTTACATCCATGATAAAGCAATAATGGTCAGATTTACATCAGCCAGACTGAAGTTGAAATCTTAAAACTAAATCTGAGAAATAAAAGCAACATTCACATGCTGCACTGCGCAAAAGTCTTGAGCCACCTCTCATTTCTTTAGATTTTCTTCCATGGAGTAAGATTTTCTGTCACTGTTAAAGTGGTCTTGAACATTAGTTATTCAGTCTTTCTGAAGGTCTTTCCAGGTTTCCTTTAAATATTGTCTGCTTTCAAATCATTGTCGATATCTGAGGAGGAGATCAGGAGAGAACAGTAAGTGTCTACAGCCATCTGTAAAACACGGTGGAGGCTCTGTCATGGTTTGGGGCTGAATTTCAGCCAGCGGTGTTTTGAACTTAGAAAAGTACTGTCTTTTCAGTCCACCATGAAAAACAATCTAGAAGGTGTCTTACTGGCAACGGCTTAATTTTTCAGCATGGTTATTCTAAAAAATACTGTCAGTGCAGTAAAAGCATATCTAAAAAGAAAAAACACACATGCAACACCACCAGTCATGGATTGGCCTCCGTCGGCGCCCAACAACGTTTTTTAAAATTAATTTGTAAGCAGCAACACATATTAGAAAAGGAAAACACCATGAAAGGTCCAGCAGTCAAGCTACAAACTGCACTGACGGCTAACAGAGTTAAAACAGGCCTTGGCTCTACTTGTGGGAAGCAACGACGTGACCGAGGAAACCCCCCAGCACGCTTTCTTTCCACTCTTTGTATTCAACTGGACCGCAAGTAATTCAACAACTCTCCTTGTGCAGGGTCATTCAAATGAAATGCAAATGAACTAGAACAAGTGGAGAACTATTTGAACACATCTTACAGCAGTGGCAGTGTTTGTGTGGGCTATGCTGGAGTGTGTGTGTGTCAAGTGCAAACAGTGCTGTTAAGTGTGTCTTGCATGTGGCAAAGACAAGCTTGAAATGACTTGTAAATCTAATAGATAGTCTTGCTCTGCACATGATTCCTTGACCAAACTCAGTAACCCAGAGAGAATCTGCTACACAATACAAGGCTGATCTCTCCATAGCAACACACATGGTAACACAAATCTATTTCAGAGCTGGAGTGCAGTGTAGCACTTAAACGGACCGTAACACACGCACACGCACACACACACGCACACACAAAACTAGGGAAAACAGCAATCAATTATTAAATGAGCTTCATGTTCATACTTACTGCCTGTGTATTTTGCCAGCTGCAGGCAAAAACTAAGAGGCCCCCACTGCTCAACACCTACCTCCCTTCATTCAGCTTTATCAGAGATATACAGCGGTGCCACTCCTTCTAATGTGAGCTAGGATCTGCCCTGTCTCTGACATTTAATTGTTCTGTCGGGTGTGTTTACTTTGAAGGTGTTGGCTAGCCCTCCAATGCATAGGCCAGTGGAAACATGGGCATCTAATGAGAGCAAAACAAACAGAGGCCCTACAACAACAACAGCAGGGAGATGACCGATAGAGAAAGTTTAAATCAACATAATGTTTCTCCTGGCATAAGCCTGCCAGTAAATCATAATGCTGTAAGCAGATCTGTCTACATCAATTGTTTCGAGTTCCAGCAGACAGCGTTACCTCAGCGTTATTACGGAGCCAACCCAAACACACACACACAATGATAAGATAAACTAGTTTTTTAAAGAGAGCCAGAAGCTGAATTACCTCAACATTTCCTTAATTTAGACAGCTCAAGTGCACAAGCGTCCGGGTAGGATTCAATTAGAAATAAACGATCTCGGTTACAAGAAAAATTGAATGCCCGGAAAGGAGAAAAAATTACATGCTAAACAAGAAGCTTTAAATGGAGAAGAGCAACATCTGGAGAATCAAATGTTTCCTCGCCCTCTTTTAAGGAAATAATCATTCCCCTGCTACTGTTCAGACCTCTTGCAAACACAACCACACTAAATCCTCCAGACAGCGTCAACGAGACACTAAGTTGGTTGCAAGTGGCACTTTGATATATACTGTGTTGACCTAGATCATATAGAGTGATTATAACCATGTTGGACCGCCATTTGGCAGGAGCTGCACAAAAGGTTTTACTGTAATAGCTTTCCTCCTCTTTCAAGCCATCCATTCTGCAGTGACACATACAACCTTATGTTCTCCTGAAAGGTGGGCTGGCAATCACCCGGCGCACACACACACACATACATACCGCTACAGTACAGTAAAGCAGGCCTGTTGCATCCAACAAATGTGTGATGCGACAGGTCAAAGAGAGAAAGGTGACACCAGGTTATAAATATATTTTTTTCTTCTTTTTCTTTTTTTCTTCTCTTCTTTCTAGATCGACTTATTATATTGGTTTTCCCTTAAGGGCAGTTTTATCCAGTGTAAAACTGACTGATTTGCTGCGCAGCCTCTAATGCCACATTGGGTAAACTGAGAAGAAGTGAAATGATTAGCACATTGACAGGTTAGTTTGGTGACAGAAAATGAACAAGAAACTACTTAATAATTGATCATCGGTGCCATTTTTCAAGCAGAATTATAATTTATATCTTTCTTAAAAACATTTTAAGCTATATCGTTTTATTTGTGAAGACCTTTCTCTTGTGCTTGGATTTTGACTGCTAATCACATAGCTCCTCAGAAAATATAAGCTGACACTGGCAGGCCAATATCGCTGGGTGAGTTTAGCTATTTGCTAATTCATCAGTACCGGCCTTTATAACAAACAATACATGGAAATTTTAAAAGTAAAGAAGAAACACCCTTTAACATCGTATGAGCGTTGACATCAGCACACTCAGCAACTTCCTGTTAGCAACACGTGTTTGGAGTGACACAAACACAGCAACCAGTGTAAATGAGTAAATAAATAACTACACATAACAAGTGTTAAGAAAACATGTTTATGTTTTGTGTTTGCGAAAGAAAAAAAATATCTGCCGATATATCGGAATGTCCGATTTTATCAGATCAGAAAAATAATAAGACTGAAATCTTTCACTAATTTAAAAGTTCTCATTACTTTCATCTCTTTTAAGTTCCAATTCCTGTAAAATTTTCAAACACTCAAAGAAACTAATATTCAAACTAAAACAATCAGACAACCTACTCGGTGGAGATATTTAAGTGTGTCTATAAAGGTGTGTCATTTCAGAATATTATATATATGGATTTGCTACTTTTCTCTAATCAGTATCGCTGAAAGTGGATCATTTGGGTGATCTGACCTGTTGTTTTAACAAAACAGAATTCTGAAGATGTCTCCTGAGGCAATTGTTTGATTTTATCTTGTGTTTTTATCATTAATATTATTTTTAATAATAATTATTATTTAAACTACATAAATTAGCTTAATGCCATAATTTGTCATTTATGGCATTGAAAAAGTGATGATAAGGAAAATCTTGTAGAAAATGTGGTAGAAAATCTAAAAATCTGAGATGTTGCCCTAAAATGCTCTATGAAAGTGCCAGGATGGATTCCCCAGGCTTGAGCTCCCACATGTCATCTTTGGTGTTCCAACAAGAGACAGAAGCCACGTTAATATAACAAAAAAAGAGTGCAAAAAAAGGAAACCCACCTCGATTTCCATGACTCTGCATACAAAGCCTTGCATTTATTTTACCACATTTTAAATTTCAGACAAACCTCCTTTAATTTCTGGCATTGAATCAGACAAACTGTATCCCGATTAATTACAGGTGTCTGCTACACACAGTGTTGGTATATACTCAAAAAAAAAAAAACTTATTAAAGGAAAGCAAATCCACTGGTGTTTATGTGCTACAATGTCCCTGCAGGGAATATCACCATAGCAGTAAGTGGCAGGCATTAGAGTACTTACACAGCCCGGCACAATAGAAGCAGCAACGCAGCTTTCAAAGCACAATGTTACTGAGGCAGGACACAATATCGTACTACCTGCCATCAGTTCAGTGGGCTAGCTATTGAGTTTCAGGGTGTGCTGATACTGTAATCGTATACACTTTATCGGGCTTGTTCTGTCACAAGTGTTTTGTTTAAGGGATTTCAGATGGGTGAGGGGGTATGGGCTGTCTCATTAAGGGTGAGTCAATAAGATGTAACCACGATCCCACAAACGTCTGCGGATAGATAAGCATTTCTCGCCGTACCAAAATACTTGGCATGGTCAGCCTGAGCGAGTGGAAAAGGGCTGTTACTTAACAGAGTTTCATAGCAGCAGTTCCACGATTGTTTTTCTTTTTCCTTCTTTCTTTCGTCCTCATTTCCATTTTCATGATTGAAACGGGATTGTGTAATAGTTGTGTGATAATAAATGTCTTGTTCACAGTGCCAATTACATGCTGGAAAGCTGCATACAAATGGGGATAATTACAATACATAACGGCATTTTGATTATTTTTGAGAGTGCACAAAGTTCATCGTATTCATCTTGCTTCTCGTTCGGAGGCTTTTTTGTAGCCCTGACTGGTGTCCCACTATGTGCGGACACCTCAGACCATTTCACAGCTTTCAATGCCTCTGTGGCTCTTGAAATCACTCAATATCACGTTGGCAAAGGATTTTAAAGACATAACATTCTTAGAGCTTATTAAAAATCCCAGATTCTTTACACAGTAATGAGCATGCACTTGGACTATTGTTCATTTAATCTTTATAATGAGTTTTTACACTATAATTAGTGCAATATTGGCTCATTTGCTATTATATAGAGATAGTAGTTTCGCAGCATACTTATGTTCTTCCCAAACATTGTGTTTTCCATTCTTGCTCACTTGTTTGTGATTCACATTAATGTTTAACTAACTAACCAAAGACAACTGATACCTGGTGAACAACATATCACCTGTACCTTCATCTATGATGCAGTGAAGCCAGCAGCAGCACCAGAGTCGACCGTCATACTTCTGGTAATAACTTATAACATTATTTTTTAGGGATCTGGAGATCAAAGCAGACTCTGTAGTATGGACACAACTGTAATATTATGCAACTAGAAGAGAGACGCTACTCTTGATTTTCCCTATTTTTCCTTCCTAGCAGGACCCTGTGAAGTTGGTAACTTCAAGGAAAAAAAGTGTACTTTTCCTGAAGCCACTTGGTCATTTTTGGACGTTTTGCTGACGCTCCAAAATCGAGCCAAGTTCAGAACAGTCGTGTCAAGGTGGTTCGATATAACACCTTTTGCAACTGGTGCCAGCTCAGCCTCAGAAAACAGCTGTGGCATTTTAAAAAGGAGCCTCTTTGTGAGATTTGGATGCTGCTGAGCCCTCATCAACGCCTTCCTGTTCCTTTTTTTTCCTGACCTGTAAAAACTTCACCTTGACAGCAGTGGGAGGAAATGCTGAAGGAGGGGAGGAAATAACAAAGGTGGCAACTAACTTAATAATCATTTTAAAAAAACAAACAAAAGCCTCCTAGGTCCATCGGTACACTCAGTCATGATTCAAGAACTAGATTTCTCAGTGTCACTTTTAAAAGAGTACTCGGTGTGCTGCGGGGAAACATCATCAGCAATCATTATCATCAACAATCCGGTTTAACACTTTCCAATTTATCTTTGTCTGCCTTATCTTTTCCTTCTGTCCAAACTACAATAAAACTCTTTACCCTCCAACTTTGAGTAGCCTAAAGAACATCAAGTCACTGTTTTATCAGCGACTTTGGAACAAATGGCTAACTGGATCAAGAAGCATTCATAGTTCTTTAAATTTCCCATCCCCTCCTTCTTTTTCCCCCATTTTTTGGGATTTTGACAGACATAGCACATTCCACTTGTTGTTACCACTTTCACTTCTGATGTCTGTTGAGTTGTTATAACTCACTCCTACCCTCAGTTATCCCCATTTTTTATTTTTTGTACCCAATCAACATTTCTGTCCTCTTGATTTGCCATCTGTTGTCAAACGCAATAACTGACTTTCTTTTAAACAAACAAACAAAATGCTACATATTTAGTCGTCTTAATACAGTGTGGAATGCACTGTGGCTGTTAGGAGAGAGATCTCTGCGAGCAGGAACATGCAGAAATGTATGAAGTGAGTGTGCTCACAGAGCCAGGTATCAGGGCCTAATAACATTAAGCTGAGCACTGACTCTACTGTCTCAGAGTCAAAATATAAAAATGTCCTCATGTTCTGTGGAAAACACAAACCTCCCTGTTTCTAATCAGCGCCATTTGAATATTTCTAATGTGCTGCCTAAAACAACACCGCAACATGGAACAGGTGTGTGCGCGCGCGAGTGTGCGTTTGGTGTGTGTGTGTGTGTGTGTGTGTTTTTGGACTTGCATGCGGACGCTTGTGTGTGACCACGCGAAATAAACAAGCTTCCAGGTAAAGAAAGGAAACATCACAGAGTTGGTTATATGTGCGGTAGTTTCGCGCATTCTATCAAAGCTGCCTAATAGATTACTGAATGACGATTCGCACACGAGTGCGCGCACCAAACGCGTAGGTTAATGTGTTCTATCAAAAATCATATCGCAGGCGTGGTCATTCACTGAAAATCTTAGGAGCAGTTTGTTTTGTCATCTGGAGCTGTCTCCGAAACCGCATGATAAAATGTGGAGAGGAGGGGAAGGGAGTAGGGGAGAAAATCTACCTTGTGGAGGTCTATGCGTATCCTCTCCTCTCCTTTATGTGGACTCTCGGGCCACAGGTGATAGCTCGAGCCGTAGTTGGGGCTGTCTTTGCTGCTGTTGCTGCCGGTAGTCGCGGACGAGTTCCCCGCGTATGCCTGTTGTGTTACCGGGGGGGTTACGCGGGAGTCGCGGTTGTTTGGCTGGTCGCTCTGCGCGGTGATCCTCCCAGACTTATTGCGGTCTTGTTCACAGTGCTGCGGACGCTGGGGACAGAGCCCCAGTGCGCCTTGCTGCCGCTGCTGCCGCTGCTGCTGCTCTTGCTGTTGCAGCAGTGGAGCCCGATGAGTCCTACATAGCTCTCCTGAGTCGCTGGCGCAGTAGTTGATAGGCAAGCTGCTCCCCACCAGTAGCTGTTGCTGCGCTCGTAATTGTGGGATCTGTTGCTGCTGCTGCTGCTGCTGCTGCAGGTCCTGAGTCTGAAACTCGAATGCTCTCCTAGCCTCGGTTGACTCGCATACATTTAAAGAGCGCCCTTTCTGTGAGTTTGCACGGATTTCTTCAGGGGAGGGGTCTTTCTGCTGGAGTCTTAAATGACAGTGCTGCTGCTGATGCTGTTGCTGCTGATGATGCTGTTGCTGCTGCTGCTGTTGCTGCAACAACTGCCTGTGGTCTCGGTGCCCTCCTGCTCCTCCTCCTCCTCCCCTGCAGCGTTCCACGATGCTTGCCTGTTGGTAATTACTGGCACTCCTTCGGAGACGATCCCCCCTCTTAGATTCCCGGGAAAAGAGCAGAGAGGAAGAGGACGACGTTGGTGGCGGCGGAATAGGCGGCGGAATAGGCGGGGAGGGATGAGGTGGGAGAGGCTGGAAAGGATGGGACTGGTTTTGAGACAAGCTCGCCTCCTGCTCTGAAAAACTGCAGTGGCAGCTCGGAAAAACGGGCTGCTTCTCTGACTGCGGCGGCGGAGGCTGCTGCTGCTGCAGCTGAGAGCCGGCCGGGGCCCAGGGATCCTGGTGCAGGTGTGCCGGCTGCCCGGTGTTAGGTTCACTGACTCGGTGTGAAGGTCGCTGGGCGGTGTCGTAGCTCGCCAGAGGTAGAGGGTCGCCGCTGTGAACAGGTCTCCGAGAGGGCTGGCTCAGACAGGGGAGCTCCTGGAGGCTCTGGCGATGAGCGGCGGTGGTAGAAGTGCGATCTCGGTGGTGAGAAGAGGGCGGGGGCGGCAGGCTGAAAACAGGCGCGACTTGGTCTCGGCTCTGCTTGCTGTTTCCTCGGTTTTCGTCGGGGATTTGGTGCTGATGGACAGCTCCCGCGTACCGATGCCGCATCCCCTTGATCGCCTCGTCTCGCTGTGGTTGCTCCTTTGCCGTGCAGAGCTCCGACACCCGTTCATTGCGATCAGTCCCAGCAGAATAGGACCGACTTGTATCATTGGTAGGTTTGACCAAGACCTGCCTTAAAACGTCACTATACAGCCAAAACACCGCCTTCGACTCAATATCGGTCCATTCCCTGCCATGCGCACAGGTTGCAGCAGATCGATCACTCCCGAGTGTTAAAGATTGGCCTATTACCGGAGCGGGACTATGCAAGAAAGGTGTTTAAATCCCGCACACTGACGGGTCGATCATGTTAAGCCACTGCGGACCTAATGCATCGAGTTTGTCAGTGTTGCCATAACCGCCGTGTATAATCAGAAATCACTTTTTTACTGCTACGTCACCCATATCCAACATGCCCACATACATCCCGAGCGTCACTAAAATTTATGACCAACTCTGCATGATTGCCTTGTTCGTAAAGTATCCGCATGTTTCGGGGAAAAAAACACGACGGCAACAATTTGTGTCTGTTTGCACATCACATTTCCACTTGTTGGTCCATGGAAAGCACATAAAATCAACAGGCGTGTAGCCGATTACCTCATGCTATACAGCACAAGCCTTGCAGTATGGAATTTAATAATTCATGTGCATAGTTTTTGTATTACCAGGCAGAAATATTAAGAATGGGTGCTGCATTCAGAGCCCACAGTCACCTCTCGCAGGCTGCCGTGTGTGACGCGCAGCTCGCAGCTGTTGCATGCTCTCACTAAGACATTGTACAGGCTTCACTGTCACAGCTGTGAGGGGATCGGTTAGATGGAGACAGAGAGAGGGGCTGGGCGCAGACGGCACTGGTGCTGGAGGAGTTAGGACACGCATTTCTAAAATAGCCTATACTTGCCGGGGTGTCATGTGGCCAGAGGACTGTCCGTCAAATGTCTGTTAGTGCCGTGCAGCCGTGAGGATTACTCATCCAATAATAGACAACTTGAAGTACATAAGTTCAGATATATGTATATTTTTAAAGTCTGCCTATTTAAAATAGCCATATGTAGAGATAAAAAGTATTCTACACGTCAATACTTGTAAAACCCTGTTGGCTAAACTGCAGACCTCTTTCTGCATGTCTGTGCCGTTTTCCCAGCTGTGCTGTAAAGGAGGGATAGTAATACAAAGAGAGATTTCATTTAATTTTTTATTTTTAATTGTTGGAAAATACCTCTTTGATTTAGTAGGACCATTACATTTTGTTGCTTTGGTTGGAATTTATTATAGAACTGAGGTCTATTAAGTAAGTACGTGGATTTTCTTCTGCAGCACGTTTAAAGCTTCTCCTTCAGAGCACATAAAAATAGAGTAGCAATAAATTGCAGCATGGGATTGCATTAGGGATTAATCAGTAGAAATAAACGATTTCAAAGAAAACAAACCCATCGGACCAACGTGCTTTAATGAAGGCCACTTGCACAGGTGTTGTGCTTCTAAAAGCAGAATCACCGTTTGTTTTGAACCCCTGATTGTGAAACTTCTCGACATTTGATGGTCAGACATTAGAAGTCTTGGTGCAGAATAGGGATAAGAAATAATAGATCAAAGACTGAAACTGTTCTAGGCGTAAGAGATGCCTTTTACAGGACTTTGATCCTATATGCTGGAAATCTGTCTATTAAATTTGTTTCCTATTGTCCCAGGTAAACAGATTGCTTTAGAGTTGTGTCTGTTCAACTGATTTGTGTTGTAAATCTGGGATTCTACAAGGGTGGAGGGATGTTTTCCTTTCTTTCTTTTTTCTTTTGCTTGTTATGCCCCTCTGTGACCCCTATTTTCTTTGTAGAGGCAGCAGCAACTTTTATGGCAGCTTTGAGAATTATTCATCCAATAATAGAAAACTTGCTAAAAAAAAAAAAAAAAAAGTTCTCATAGATTTTTTTAAGTCTGTCTATTAAAAATACTCCCCTGAAGAGTTAAAGGGTATTCTACTGTATAGTACTGTATAAATTTACCAGCCAATTTGTTATGGACACCCATTCAAGTGCTTGTTAACATGAATATCTAACAAGCCAATCACATAGCAGTAACATTTAGGCATGTAGACGACCTGCTGAAATTTAAAGCGAGCATCAGAATGGAAGAGAAAAGTGATTTAAGTGACTCTGAAGTGCTGATCTGTGTGGGATTTCCCCACACAAACATCTCTAGGGTTTACAGCCAATGCTAAAAAAAACAAAAAAACAGACTGCAATGAGCAGCAGTTCTCTGGGTGAAATGACTTGTTGAGAGCAGACAATCGAAATTATCCAGAAGAGCATCTCTGAATGCATAACACATTGAACCTCCAAGCAGATCAGCTACAACACCTGAAGACCACATCTAGTGAGATGCTTAGAATCAGGAACTGAGGCTACAGTTCATAAGGGCTTGCTGAAATTGCATAACAAAAGACTGAAAACACTGTTGCCAGCCTCAGTTTGTCCTGTACAGTTTGGATGGCAGGGTCGGAATTTGGATTAATCAAATTGAAAGCCTGGATCCGTCCTGTCCTAATGGTTCAGGCTGGCAGTGATGGTGAAATGGTGTGAGGGATATTTTCTTGGAACATTGGGCTCCTTAGTACCAAGTGAACCTCATTTAAACACCACAACCTACCTGAGTATTGTTACTGAATATATCAATCCCTTCTGACCACATCTCCTCTGATGGCTGCTTCCAGCAGGATAAATCTCCATGTCACAAAGCTCAGATAATTTTAAATTGGTTTCTTGAACATGACATTGAGTTCACTGTATTCAAATGGCCTCCACAGTCACTAGATCTCAATCCAACAGAGCACATTTGGGATGTGGTAGAACAGGAAATTTTAATCTTGGATGTGCAGCTGACAAATCTGCAGCAACTGTGCGATGCCAATCTGTGGAGCAAAATGAGGATGTTTCCAGCATCTTATTGAATCTATGTCATGGAGAATATAGACAAGTCTTAATGCATTTATTAGGTACACTAGCAAGGTGTACCTAATAAAGTGACCAGTGAATGTATGTGTACATTGAAAACTGGTCTTCACAGGGAATTGTTGAATTGAATCAGGCCTGTGGGCTTTGTCCACTTCACAGTCAGTATGCAAAGAGGGTGAGTGAACCTTTTCACTGTGTGGACATGTGACTGTTGTATTGAAAAAGACTTCTGCATGATTTTGTAGTTTCATGGTCTGATGGATAGTATGTAAAAGTGTAGGCACAAACAACTCAAACACAGCATTTTAGCCAAGAGAGAGAAGCGGAGACTGAGCCAAAGAGACAGGAGAGGATAGAGGATGGAGATGAAGACGCAGCCAACTTTTACATCATACATTAGCCATTCTTAATAAGTAATAATCCTTCCCTTAAAGCTGGCTCAGCCATTTGAAGGTTTGATGGGTCCGAAGACTGCAGAGGTGGCACACTTTGCCTAACCACTGGAAGAAAGCTGTGGTACACTCTGTTTTATAGCTATGTGAAGTACTGCAGGAATTTGGAGTAGAGCTCTGGCCAAGGCTGCATTAGAAACCTGAGCATTTTCATTAAGTAATTGGTCGCTGTGACCTGTGTGAGTTCCTAAGCAAGATGGAGTTTCATTTGCTAGTTTGGGAAGCAATGTTACTGCTTCCACATGAATAATTAAACCAAACTTTACAACTGCTGGACACACACAAACACCCATCCACCAACCAGCCACACATGCCAAAACCCACACTTTATATCTCAGTTTTCCTTTTTTTCTCCCTTCCTCCTGGTCCAGACCTGCAAAACAGCATATTGTGTGTCCTCGTCTCTGTTGGCTGCTGTAGGGAGACACTGTGACACTAAAATGGTAGAGGAGGAAACATGGAAGAGGCCAGTGGCTGCAGCATGTAACACAGGAAGTAGATAAGAAACCTGTAATTACAGAGAAAGAGAAAACCAACCAGGGTGAAGCGGAGAGATGTGTAAGAATTTGTGTGTGCGTGAGAGAGAGGAAGAAACTGATAGTGTGTGCATATGTGAGAGAAACTGGACAGAGAGAGAGAGAGATATCTAAAAGAGCAGGTGCACCATCACAGAACAGATCAAAAGAGTTCAATTGAAAAGAAGAGGAAAACAAAAAATGTGCTGTACTGTGACATAAACCAAAAAATGATTATACACAGGTACAGAGATTAGCCATTAGCAAAACACAGGAAACATCCACACTGAAAGACACGTCATACCTGTTTCTAATGTTCTTTGCATCTCACTATGTTTTGTGTAATATATCCAATAGCATTTATTTAATATTAATGTGACAAGCTTTACATTTACAGTATTAGGTAAACTGATGTGACTTTGACTGAAGTGTTTGGCACGACTTGCTCAGAGACTCTTTAATTGAGCACATGTGGGGTTTCAAACCAGAGTCCAGCTCCTTGTTACCAGCTGCGACACTATAGCAGGTATTGTTTTCAGCTTGTGTGTCTGTGTTTGGTGTTTGTGTGTGTATACGTGTACTTGTGTCATCACTGCAAAACAGCACTCTGCTCCTGGTGACGTTTACTGTAACGTGAACTAACCTAAAGGTGGTTTTAACTGCTTTAGCATAAAGTACATCTACGAGGGGCTGATTATGCACACCAAATGGTTTGTACAACAAAGCTGAAGACAAATGGACATCACATCCTCTGTCATAAACTGTCATAAACAGAGGGAGATGCAGCAACTGTTTGAAAAGATTTTATGGAAAAAGCCTTGAAAAAAACAAAAATTCTTCGCTCCTATACCAGCGTAAATGTGGAAGTATGGTCTGAGTGAAGACACTTGATGTGCACCCTATTTAAAAAAAAAAAAAAAGCAAAGAAAAAAGGAGAGAAATCACACTGAAGGAATTCAGCTGTTAATAGAGTTCTTTCAAAATAAAGGTACAACTAACAGGTTAAGAATAGTTTAGCTAAGAGCAGTTTAGGCTAAGGTTTGCTATATAAAGCTTAGCAATACTAACATCAAATAGCATTAAGCTTAACTGTATGTTGGACCAGTGGTTCAACAAACAATGAACTGCTCCTCGAGGGAACAAACCAGAGAAGAAGAAAGAAGTAGGCCTGTGTTGGACTAGTGGTTCTCAACTGGTGTACAAAGAGGTAAACGAGGCATTTTGAGGTACATTTTAGGGTAATGAGATAGCATATTAAAACAGTACAATGACAATGCTTTCTTAACTTTAGATAAATGGGTGTAGGTTGATGGCAATGGATACCTGTGTGCACTCTCACAAAAGCTTTCATGCATTACTAAATCATCCAGAATATTCACAGCAGCATCAGACGTATGTGGCCCGTTTAACTTTTGTGTTCCATAATATTAAAAAACACTAATCGAAAACGGATGTTAGACCAATTCACATCTCATAAAGCTGATTTAATCTGATGAATGTTAACTTATTTCTTTTAGGCTAATTTAACTTTAATGTTAGACCTTCATAAAAAAAATATGTTTTGAGACTTACCTAAACTTTCATCAGTTATCATGAATATAATTACATTATTTAAAATTAGTGCGGCGTGCCTTAATGATCAGGTGTCACCACTGTTGTGTCTTAGCACCAAAACAAAACCGTGTAGCAGATAATGAGCAAAAATATATGATACAGACTACACATTCTGCACGCTGTGAAATCAGGGCTGAAATGGAAGAGATTTTAAACTGTCCAGAGTTATGGACATTTCATAGAGACATTTCTGATTGTTGCATACAGTTATTGACATAATTATCTGTTAAAAACAAACAAAGACACATGAAAGATATCGATCAAGAAGAATGGAAGGGGTCCCATAGAGTCTGCTCATGTGTAGGGCATGATGTTCTGTGCTACGCCCCTGTATGGCTGTGACCTACAAGCACTGAGTAAATTGCAGATAAAGGAATGGACCTAAAAGGGTCACTGGCTTCCCCGGTTGATGCCCTTGTGCCATAGTCTTTTAATTCTCCATATGGTAGTTACATTTAGGTGCTCCTTTATTTCCCAAGAGGTCAGCACAGCTGATAGATCCATATGTTTGATTTGACAATGGATGCTAAACCTAACACAACCCTCTCGTTTCATCTGGGCTTGGGACCAGCACTAGGAGAACGCTGTATTTTGATACCCTGAGGTTGGGTTTGTGACTCCTCCTAGTCTTGAACCAGAAATTCTTCAAGTGTAAAGCCAATTCCAAATGGATGGATGTACAGTCAATCTAACCATCAGACTATCAGACTGTCATGATACCATTAGCGCTGCATTTGCTCCCCTGGGAGTGAACTGCACTCCATGTTTCTTTGAGCTCAGCTTTATTGGATCATAAGCAATGAGTTAAGGAAGTAAGCTTGTTCTCTCTTGAAATGATCCAGGTGGCTGTCCTAGGTTAATATACTATATCAAAGTAGAAATGCATTTGTCTTATTGGGGTTAGCACAGCAACACCAGTACTGTTGCTGCTCTAAGTGTTAAAGGGATTTTGCACTGATGGTCTAATATTATATGTTTAATATTATAAATAATGTGACTTCTTTTTTAATAGATTTGGATAATTAGATAATTAGATAATTTTAGTTTTTAATTCAATTTGTTTAAATAGCACCAAATCATATCAACAATCGATTTAAGATGCTTTGTATTTTAAGGTAAAGACCGGACAATAATTAAGAGAAAGCCTCAAAAATTAGATGATCCTCCCAAGCACTTGGCAACAGTGTTAAGAAAAATCTCCCTTTTGACAGGAAGAAACCTCCTGGAGAGGCTCAGGCTATGGCTACGTCCACACGTACCCAGGTATTTTTGAAAACGCAGATTTTTCTATGCGTTTGCACCTTTCGTCCACACGTAAACGGCGTTTTCGGTCACTGAAAACGGAGATTTTTAAAAACTCCGGCCAGGGTGGATATTTTTGAAAACTCCGTTTTTGCATTTACCTGTGGAGAAAAACGGAGAAAACGCAGCGTCAAAGGTGTGCGCCTTTTTTGACGTCACACTGTGCGCCACGTTATTGTTTCGGTGAAATGAATTTCTACAATACTGTTACTGTTAATTGTACTCTCTGCAGTGTTTACATGCTTACATATACACACACAGTTACTGTCCCTCCACACATACCATTTGGTTCTGCTTCTATGCCCCATCCTTGTTTACTATTTCCCACCGAGGCTTCTAGACTTCTGATTGGCCAGCATTTCTACATGGTTAGGAATATATCGCCACCTGTTGCTTTGGCATGTTTTCCTTCATTTCTGCGTTTACGTGTGGACGGGATTATTTTTTAAAACGAAAACGGAAAATCTGCGTTTTCAAAAATACCCGTGTACGTGTGGACGTAGTCTATGTCCACACTAGCCCGGATAGATTTGAAAACGGCGTTTTCGTCTGAAAACGCTCCGCGTCCACACTAGCGTTTTCACTCATTTTCACAGAGTTGTGCGTCCACATTGAAACGGCCGAAAACGCTTACGTTCCAGTACTGCGCATGCGCAAAAGCGAGTGAGAATTAAAGAATTTGACGAAAAGCTATCTGGAGCATGTACAAACTGATATTAATCTTTTTTAGGGCTGTCAAAATTGAGAGCAATCAAAAAAACTGCTGTATAATGTCCTCCGCTACCTTTGTTTAATTGGTCACATGTCTGCATCGCATGACTAAAATGCGTCATGGTTTTAGAAAGTCTGAGTTTTCGAGTGTCCACACTGTGACGGGACAGCTCCGTTTTGAAATGTATGCTGTCTCAGTGTGGACGGGAGGCCAAAACGGAGAGAAACCGATGCGTTTTCAAACGAAAACGCATTAGTGTGGACGTAGCCTCAGGGAGGAGCAGCCATCTGCCACACCTGGTTGGAGGTGAGAGGAGGAAGACAGTACAAAAGACACGCTGTGGTAGAGGACCCAATCGGGGTGATACTATGAGGTCTTTAAAAGATAAGATGAGGCCTGATTGTTCAAGACTTAAAAAAAACAAAGAGAAAAAAGCCAAAATCTCATTTCAGCGTGCACACCTTACAGTGGACGGCAATACTGTAACAATGAGACTTTATTTATTTTCCTCTAATACCTTACATGCATTGAATAATTTTTCTTGCAACCTTTTGCCACTCGTGAAATTCTGACAGATTGTCATAGATCTGGGAAAAAATGTGGATTAGTTGTTATTTAACAGTGTAGTCTGATACGATTCTTGTCATTGCTCTCTCGTTCTGCACAGAGGCCTTACCACCAATTGAAATCCAAATTAGTCACTAAAGTAATTGCAAATCAATGTTATTGCAGCAAGCTTTGTCAGTGGTGTAATTTTGAGAATAAAAAGTGATTCTGCATCCTAAATGACCAAAAACTCATCAAAGTCGCCAACAGTAAAAACAAAAATTGCACTGCAGAATTTTCATGTTACTGTGACAATTAGGGAAACACACACACACGCACACCTCTCTATCAACACAGATTAGGCAATTTAAGAGAACACCAACTTTGAAGTAAAACGAGTGCACGAAATATAAAGGTAAAGGTCTCCACCAAAGATCTAAAATAAAGTTACACTTTAATTCATTGCTTTTAGGGTATGGCTTAGTGAGAAAACACTTTTTTTCTTTTATATTTCAAATAGCAGTCGTAAATTACTTTATCACTGCACAAGCACATCTGAAGGCTGTTATAAAGACAAAGCTTATAGTAAATATCATATGTAAACAATGTCGTTAAGTTAAGCAAAGGTTTCCAAATCACTTCTTTCCACATCAACTTCTCCACATTGTTACTTTTTTCCATTATAATGGCTTAGTGTATGGGAGCCATCTTGATATTCACTGCATGTTATTTCTATGGCTGTCATCTCACTCTAAAACTACTTACTGGGACAATGCCTCAAAGCCAGACTTTGGTGCAGTGGAAGCAAAAGTAGGCCTTTATACAGTGACCAGTGAATAATGTGACACATATTCTGCTGGACCAGTGCAGCTTGCCTGTGCTAATGCTGATATGCTCCACACATGATGAACTACCTGCGATCCCAGAGATTTAAAAAAAAAAGAGTCGTGACTCAGTTCAGCTGCAGCATTAACACGCTCGTGGTGCAGTTAGTGTGAGATGATACCAAGGGGCAGGCTCGACACAGCGCGTCTGGGAGATACAGGCTGCCGGCAGTGGCCGTGGAAGGGCCCCGTGCCCAATGGTGGAATTTATCTCTGACAACTAAGATCATTAGTCAGATTTGCTCCACCACTCAGCAGCTTTGCCATCATTCAGGAGGAGGCAGGTACCGGAAGAGTCATTGTTAAATATCAGCTGACATGTTTGCATCCCACTGTCCCATAAATGAGCGGACAGTCCTGCAAGGCGGACAACTGTGATGAAGTGTTTTCTATTACTGCCACGGAAAGGGCCAAGGCACAAGGAATGATGGAGTGGCCCATGCAGGCAGCAGCTGGAATGAACAGACATGCCAGGTAACATCCGAGATGAGATGGGATCCCATTTAAGGAATTGAATAAAGGAATCCCACATCCAGGGTAGAGAGACAGAAGAATGAGTGTTCTCATCCACCTCCAGAATATAACGCAGAAGCCAATTAGTCCCCTTGAGCCACAAAAAAACAAACAAAACAAAAAACACACACATATACGTTCAGTGAGTAACACGTTGATATAACCGTTTCTATTGATTTAGTGTAGTATTATATTTGCTATAGTGTGTAATGTTGAGATTATGAGTAACAAAAGACCTTTTTATTTTAGTAAGATGACAACTAGACACAGCAAAATCCTCGCATGAATGTGACACCTACTGCCCTTTAGCTTGTTTATCTCCGCCTGAGACGTTATCACATTTGCTTTAAAGCGCTGTACGTCATACAACTTTTACATCTGATCAAGGTGTGGCCGTGTTAATGCAGTAATGACAGAAGTATCACTGGACTTTGCCTGACGCCGGGTCCGCGTGACGTCTTCTCGGCTCACAAACACCAAACACCTGCCCCGCATTTTCTGGTCTGGCCTTTGCAGGAGCACTGGGCCATCACCCTCTTTTCACAGAGCACAGCATTGCCACCGCACTAAATAGAGCAGTTGACGATGAGGGGAAGTGAAAGAGAACAAAGAGAAAGATAGAAAAACACAGGGCAAGGTCCATTTATAATGCAGCCCGGTGTGTGTGTGTGTGTGTGTGCTCCTACATAGGTGTAAAGCTAGTTAAGACATGATATTTAATTGTGTGTATGTGTGTGTGTGCGCACACGTTCCAAACATGTGCCTCTGGACGTGTGTTTGTGCATCAGTGTGTTCTTGTGAACAGATGTGCACACTGGTGCACCACAGTGTGGGCGGATGGGACCAGCGTCTGACTAGAGAGGCTCACTTTGTCCAGTTGTAAAATATGGTGATGAGAGATAGAGAGGCGAAAGCTCATCACTAATGCAAAGGTTCAAAGACTTGGTCCCTGTCTCATCATCAGAGCCGCAACAAACACAAAGGAGATGACCAACTGACCCCCCCACCACCACCACTCCATATTATCCACCAGCAGGAGGAGATGGACTGTGCACTACTCTGTGAAAGGCTCATCTTATGAAACCTACCTTTAGAACACACACTTAATGCCACCTAATGTAAGGACAGAAAATTGTAAATAATGGCGCACACGTGCAGCATTGCATTATCTAATGCAAGAGGGTATACCTTTATATCCCACTCTGCACACCAGCGAGAAAGAAACTGTCCATCCCTAGTTATTCAGTATAGGTGTGTGGCAGATAAGAAGCTTCAGCTCTGCAAATAAAAAAAAGAAAGGGGGGGGGGGGGGGGGTCATGCACTACTGCTGCAAGGTGTGAAAATGCAAATAAAGGGAGACCCTGCAATTGGAATTTCATCCTGCAATCTTTTCAAACCCTGTCCTTATGAACTGATGCTGATGGGAAAGAGAATGAACAGGAAGGCAAAGAAATGAGGAATACCAGGAAAGAAGGGGAGGACGTACCTTTTATTTGATAGAGATTGCACAGGAGCTCTCCTTGGAAGACACATCAACGATGATTATAAATGACAGAAAGAAAATCAATAGTCTCCTGCTAAGAATAGGGGCTCCCCCAGTCATTGCCGTCTCCTGTCGCGTGTAGCATGGAATGGAAACGGAGGAAACACGTTGTGAAATTTTGCAAGCAGCTTATTGTTACAGCTGCTGGCTGCTCTCGTTTCTTTGCGCCTCGGTATTTTCCCCTCTTCCAACTGTTTGTGCGCTCACAAAACGCGGCTTCTGCTACGGAAAGTGTCCCCCTCTTTTTTTTTAAAGAAAAAAGAAAAAAAAAGAAAAACTGATTTATTTTACTTTTTTTTTTTTTTGCCTTGAGTGCTCAGTGAAAGCTCATTCCCATTCTCCGAGTCACGAAATTAATTATAAGGAGGGACGTTTTAATAGGATTTAGAGAGGGATCGATACCATTTGGACTTTTTTTTTTATCAATTCAAGGCGATGAAATAAAATCTGACACGGTGTGGGTCTCGTGGATAAAAACAGAGATGTGAGCTGGGGCAAATCATGAAATGTGCTGGATGGGGACTGGTGTGTGGGGGGGGGGAGGGGGGGTGACCTTGTGTGAGCTGACTCCCCCGCCCGCCCCCTCCTCCTCCTTCTTCTTCTTCTGAATTGATGCGGGGATTCCTGGTGCTATTTTTAGCCACTCGGTCGTGGAGAGCCGTGCGTGGGAGGAGAGAGAGCGAGAGAGGGAGAGAAGAGGCAGCGGGAAGAGGAAGA
The DNA here is from genome assembly GCF_051167445.1 of Perissodus microlepis. Lineage (NCBI taxonomy): Eukaryota > Metazoa > Chordata > Actinopteri > Cichliformes > Cichlidae > Perissodus > Perissodus microlepis. The sequence continues at coordinate 11,984,618 of NC_140478.1, forward strand.
GGAGCAGCGGGTGGATGAGGAAGAGGGAGAGATGGAAGAAGGAGAAGAGAGGAGAAAGAGGTGAGAGGGGGGGTATTTGCATGGAGGGGGGGGGGGGGGGGGGGTTCCCATGCGGACTTCAACTGCAGGAGCATCCACACACAAAGCTCCACGCTGTGAGGGCTCTGAATCGTGACCAGACAGCCAGGAAAAAACAGAAAAGGGAGCGCCGTGTCCCCCTCCGCCCCCGCCCCCCCCCCCCAAACACACACACACGGACACACAGAGGGAGAGAGAGATTTCTCTTTGATTGTATTTAGTTTTTATTTATATTTTAGTTTTGCTTATTTATTTATTTTTTCAAACACCAGCCTTAAATTAGGTCTTTGAGAAAGATGGAGGAAGAGAAACCGTGCAGAGGTGCATGACGTTAAATGAGAGTGATGTGAGAATGATCAGCTACAGTGCACGGTAATAAATGCAATATTTAAAAAAATATACAGAAATAAATACTTTAATACTTAATCACATTATTGTCATTTTAATTCAGTCTAAAATTACTGGATGGAAGTCTCAGCTGTGTGATGTTGTATCAGAGGCAGGTGTTCTGCTTTAAAAAGGGGGATTTAAACTGAGCAAACCTTTGCATCTGATTGTGTTTTATCCCAACATTTAAACTTGGTCACACCACTAAAGATTTCTGTTTAATTCTTCGATTTATTTCACTCCTGTAATTGCAGCTGAACTCAGCATTTGGCTTTGACGGGAAAATTATGTGCAATTTTCCTTCAGTAACAAAAAAAAAGGGGGGGCGCATTAATGCACACCATTAATAGCCTCAGCTCTTGCGTTTCTATACAGCACGAACCCAGCAAATTAAGTCATACAATTAGCCGCACAGACTGAAATCACAAGGAGAGGAGAGGGACGCTTGGCATATGGAGAGAGGTTTTATTATTTATCACCAGAGGACTATTTTTAGCTCGCGCTGCGCTGTGTTGGCGTCGCGGTGTTTCCGGGCACGTTGTTGGCAGGCTTCCCCGTCACCCGCAGGTCACACGGTGGGGAGATCCATACATGCCATACTGCAATGAAAGGGGGATTAAAAAAAAACATGCAAACGTCACAGAGAGGACTCCTGCTCAGCCTGCCAGCTTCTTTGCAGGCGTGCAAATACTGACAGAAACAAAAGCAGGCACCTTCACCGGGGTAAGAATGCGTCAAGGAAGAAAGAGTAAATCAAGTAGACTCTTGGGCAAAACAGCTTTTTAAATACAGTAAAGCTCTTCTTTTATTTAATGTTATTATTTCCAAAATGGCCTTCAAAAACAATACTCAGTAAATATTCACTAATATTGCTTTTATATGGCAGAACAATAAGCTGCAGGCAAGTTTTGGCGTGTGAGGTAGAATTCAAGTATGATGCATTAATGACAATTTTCAGTTTTCTTTCCCTATTTTTATGCCATTTTTGCATCTTTTGCGTGCTGTGGAACCACCTGAATAGATGTGGGCTGGTGAGCTTAGTGTAAAAGGAATCGATGGAGTTTCTAAGGAGAAACTGGACAAACATTTATGAGAAAAGTGCATTTAAGGTTGAACGCATCCTCCTAAACTGGGAAGCAAAGAGGACGAATGCATGCAGTGAACAATAAAATGAATTATATAAAGCAAAAAGACAAAGAGAGAGAACAATGGAGGTAGTGAGGAATGAAAACAGGGTTGCCTGATTGAGGGGGAGGACGGTGGAGGGACAGGGGAGCGAGACAGATAGAGTGCATTAGGAATGATTGGAGAGGAGCGATACAGAGAGAGGAGTGGATGGGGTACATTCAGATGTTCTGGATGATAATTCTGCCTTGTGTCGTAATGAAAAAATCCTGATGCTATCTGGTTGCCGGAAAAAGCTGCCCCCCCTTCCTAGGAAGAGAGTAAAGCCACTTTAGATATAGCATCTCTTCACTACCAAAGTTGTCCCCAAGGCATGGAGTGGTTGCAGGCCTGTGCTTGCTGCCTGTTGCACTGTCTGCCCTCCATCTATTCTGCATGGATGTCTGGATTTCTGCCACCCAGCCTGCCTGAATGTCTTCTTATCCGTCAGTCTCCATGCGTCTGTCTGTCACTGTCTGGCCAGCTGTTTGTCCATTCTGTGTATTATTTGTATTCCACGTGTATCTCCGTGGTCCAGCTTTTCTCCGTTTCCTCTCTGACAGACTCCCTCCCTCTCACGTCTGTCTGCATGTTGACGCTAGGTGCCTCTGTCTATTTGAATACCTCCATTTTGCTGGACGTCTTCGCTGCTCACTGCCTGCTGCATGCCAGGCGGCCTGTCTGCTTCAACGCCTCGTTGCCTCCCCTCGGCTTCAGGAAAAAAGACGAAGCTGCTGCCACACCCAAAAACAACATTAGGCCTACTTTGTTGGTCACGATCTAACCTTTAATTTGTGAATTTACAGCTTAACAGCTCTGTATGTGTATATTTGAGTAACTGTGGCTAATTTAAAATGGAGCTGAGGGAAATGCAGAACAATGACACAGACACAGTCCTAATTAAGGAATTAAAGCAGCTTAGGTTTATTACGTGACAAGGTCCATTCATCTGAGAGTTTAACCGTGCACCTTGAATTTGCTGTTCAGGGTGCAGTTTGAAACTGACCTCATGTTCATGGTCTTTAAGCATGGTGAAATATCAGCCATTAACAGCATTGTTTTTAACCTTCAAGGGACCTTCAGCTGTATTTTTTCACCGATTCCTTAAGGCTACAGAGTATTTTTGCACGCAATTGCTAAACTGGTGAGACAGCCACATCTAGCTTTTGTGAAACTAAATTTATTCATTGATTTTTGCTGCTTATAAAAAGAAAAATATCCATTTTGATAAAGGGGCATTTTGGAGGATTTCAGTTAGTGATTTGAAACTAAATTTGCAAGCGTTGTAGCTCAATCAAATCACCGTGGAGAAAACAACCCATCAAAACGTACTCGTGACAGCTAGTAAAGCAGATATTTATAACTGTTACGTAAGTTATGATGCTGCTTTTAATAGAAGTGACGACTGTTAAAAAACAGACAACATCTGGCAAAAGAAATGTCATAAGTTTTCGTTTTCTGCCTTTAAGCTCTATCTGGTCAACATCACTGCCGTGTAGTTACTGCCCTCTGCTTACTTTTAAAGTCAGATTACAGTAAAAGACCAAGTCTGCATTAAAATGCTATTTTACAGTCTATCTACTGTAATTAATAACAACAGTTTCTTACTGTAAAACGTCTTTGGCTCAGTGTGCCATATATATAAAGATATTACTTAGTGTTCCTAATGTTATTTCCATTAAACAGTTCATTACTTTAATATGTAACATGGAGCTACAAAACCTCACACCTGCACCCAGAGTTCAGTTTCACATCTTTCTTAAAATTATGACAAGGTATCAGTTTTGTCTATATTCCCCTGCTCGTTGCGATGGATGGTTACAGGAATACTGCTGTGTTGATGTGATTAATCACCACAGGTGTCTATTCTCAGGTGCACAAACACAGGAAACTACATAACGCATGCACGACTATCAAACTCTAAACACCAAATTTGAGCTGAAAGAGTCGTCACAGCTTTTCCAAATATAGATTTAAATTAAAATGTTTACATTCCTGTCAGTTTGTGCACGAAGAAAAAAGCTGTGTACATCCAGAGCATCAATTATATCCAGATGATTTTTACAAGTAATGCCACGTAACTGAAGAAAACTTATTGTAGTTTTACAGCAATTTGTTAAATGGTAAGACAGAGTCAGCAGGTGTTTGATTTAATGCCTTGGCTTTAATGAGGGCGTGCTGCACACAGCAAAATACTTACTTACTTAGACTGGACGTAAAACAGTAGCGAATCCTTGTTTTTGGATGGTGCTGGAGCTTCTTCCAGACTGCTGTGTTTTGGATCTGATGCTGTTTGTTCTTAATGGGCCAGACAGATGTGGTTGCTATCCATCAGGCCACATCTTCCATGTGTCACTAACAGTCTATTTCCCCGTGGTGCTGCCTCTCTTTAAAATGTGTCACTTTATTGTTCTGATTTCTCTTTCTTCTCCTGGGAGTGGAATATGATTTCACAGAACATTAAGTGGATGGGATCTAGGGGAATAGAGTAGGGACCGGGGATGGGAATGGCGGTGGCAATGGCGTAGAGCATCGGTGATCTGGCCTAATTAAGCCCTCTCCCCATTTCCCTCCTACGCCCCCTTCCTCCTCCACCTTTACTCCCACCCAGCAGTCCCTACTCCCTGTGCCTACCCCCCGTGCTCTCTGATAGCTTGGTGACTTTCACCGTGGAGTGTGAAGGACGAAGGAGTACTTCTCAAATCGTAATCCGCCTGACTTTGGGAGAAAAAGGATTAGTCTAGCAGTAGCCTGATTCAGTATCCTGTGCCTGTGTAACCCACATGTCAAGTACAAAGATGAAGAAAGGGTAAATGAAAATATATTAAGACATCAGAGCAACTAAGGTTAAACTTTAATGCAACCTGGTCTTTGTGGACTGAAATTATACCAGGCTATGAAGCCACAGATAGCACAGCACTGCATCCAGACACTTTCACCTTAAATGCTGTGGAATGCAATCTTCTGTTATCACTTGATAATGATGCTTCCTCCCTAAGCTATATTAGGGTTTATATAGGCTACATTTCATATGAAGGCATGACCTCATATTATTTTAATAGCACTGACCCAGGTATCATTGAGTGGCGCCAGGTGGATCCAGGCTAACCTTGTTTCACCCATGGCTGGCGCAATTAGTAGCTAATCATCTCCTGTCATTAAAATCATAGGACTCTGCCAAAAAGGGAAGACCCACAGAGGTCACGCAGGGACGAAAGCCCTATATACAAAGCACATGCTTTGAACGCACAATTCAAACGAGGAACAATTGTGAGGGGCGGAGGGAGGGAATGCATTGTCAGAAGGAGGGAGGAAGTCCTGCAGCTACAACACATGCCCCCTCCTTCGCATCGGGCACGAGGCAAGTGTAGGATGATTGATAGCGGTGCCAAGACAACATCTCGTCAGGGGCCCAGTGCACAAGGGTGCCTAGCAGAGCAATGATGGACGAGCCTGTAGACCCTACATAAAAATCGAACCCAGCATATATAACACATTCCCAGCTCCCTTTCTTAACCTGTAATGTATCGTGATAGAAATTTGTTTCGCAGTCCATTGCCACAGACAGTGATGGATGCCAAAAAGAAAGAGAGGGAAAAGGGGAAGAGGAGAGAGAGGACATGAGGCGCTGGGGTGTGAATGTGTTGTGTGCATGTGTTGAGATAAACTGAAGGAATCACTGAGAATCTCTGTCGTACCTTTTGCTGCTGTACACTTTATATACATATATATACAAATCTGCATAGACTACGAAAAGTGAGCGCAGGTGTGCAGTCATCTATTCACACAGAGGTTCAAATAAATTAATAGTAAGGCTAATCTTACATTTTTAGCACATGATAGATGCATGTACTTGTGGTTAAATCTTCAGTCTGATAGCCCGGTTTCAGCTAAAATTCATGAGTGTTGAGCATTTGTTTATCCAATAACATGCACTAAGTTTATGGTTGACTGATGACAGAAGCTAAAATCTGAGGTTGAGTGATCCTGCTGATACCAACCAAGCATCTGTAGGTAAGATGTGTTTGGTGCTTCCTTGTTTTGGGGAAGGCAAATGAGCCCGGCTGGGGTAAAAAGGCAGCCAACTCTGCGTGTATCACTAGCATATCACTCAGCAACACCAAACATGGAAAACTGGCCTATTTGAAGCAGGTAAGTTTTACAGAGGATTCATTGCCTTTATTTCATGCTTTTAAATATGTTGCATTTGCACAATATTTAAAGTGAGGTCAAATTTGGATGAGACAGCCTGAATCTAACTGAAAATGCAGAAAATATTAGGCTGCCTTGCCGAATATTCTGGCAAACTTATATTCAACCAAAGAGACGTATCCAAGTAGCTGTATTTAACTGCTGAATCTGATTGGATTGTCTCAATTTTGATTCAGGGAAAGCCCTGATTGGTAACATCTTTAGTGAATTACTATGTCTAATTGGGGAGCCAGTGCTCATGTGGTAGAGTGGGTTGTTATCTTTGCTATTGCATGGTTGCTGGTTTGATCTCCAGCCTCTAGCACACGTCTAAGTGTTCTTACAGACACCGAGCCCAAGTGCCCTTGACCCGATGGCAGTCCAGTCTCTTGTAGAGTGTGCATGTGGTAAAATGCTTTTGCTATCATCTAATATTATTATGAGAGAACATTCAACACATCACCTCGCCCTCTGTGCTGGGACTGAGTTTGTGCTACTTAGAACTAGTCAAGTGATTAAAGTAAAGGCCTTCTGTGGGAATTGTCATGTGTGCACTATATATGAGAACACATGAGACCCATATGCACGCTTGAAACGCACACTGTGCACGTGTGCTGCTGCTACATGACCCATCATCACATCTCAGGCTCTCCCAAACCCACACACACCCACACACTGTGATTTCTTTTATGTGCAAAACACTTGCAATTAACAGAAATGTGTTCATATTTATGTTTTAAATGAATAATTTTACATTTAGACTTAAATATACTTAAATACTTAAATACTACTTTAAGTATTTAAATATTATTTTCTTGTGTTTTTTGTGTTTATTAATCATATTAATCAATCATTTGATTAGAAATAACCACTAGATACTCTGTATTGATGCAGGTGGCACCCCTCTGCCTCCTTGCACATGCCCGCCCATGTGTTGTGTTGTTTATGCCTTCTTTAACGCAGACTCACATACCTGCCTGTGCACAGAACACCGACCACCTCGGTGCATTGTTAGCCGATCAAATTGACTTGTCGTCACGAATCTCCCAGTAGCTGATGAATTTTAGATGGGAGCAGATAATACCTCGACAGAGGAGGCCTCCCCCCACCAAGGCAAGAGAGGCTGCGCACTCAGCAGTGAAGCGCTGCCCACTGAGACCAAACCCCGGCTGCTGAAAGATTCCCTTGCAGTTGCGTGCTGTATAATTGTGGGTGGATTTCATGTAACTCGGAGAGCTAGAGGAAGTGTGTCCATGTGCGAGTGAGCACGTGTCAGCAGAGAGAAAGCGAGAGGGATGATGGAAAGAGGTATTCATCTCCATCTATCTCTGCAAACCTCCAACTGGATTTAGCAGCCGGCCTCTTCATCATAAACTGCAACGGACTATATTCCAAAGCCGTAGCTGTAAGAGGAGCCCCTCATGGCTTAAGTTTTTTAAGTTAGTGTATGTGTGAGAATGACAAGGAAGGGGAAAAACAGTGAGTCAGAGATTTTGCATACATATTTATGCATGGTTTTGGATTACCAACCCCACATGCAGATCCACATATAAGTATTAATAACTGTTTGTGACATTACTCAGCACATAACGATTATCACAGGGGACCTCTTTACTGGTGCCGCAAATGTAAACAAATGGTAGCCAGTCACAGCACAAGTAAAAGGTAAAATGTTCTAGCCACAATTATTTTTACAGAAACACAGTTTATTTAAAAAATAAATAATTCTAAATTATTATTGCATACACAATTTTTTAAAAAAAAGAAATGATCACATGATTGTGAAAATCCTCTATCCAAAGTCCAAAAATGACTGAATGGGACTTCATGAGATGAGTTAAGGATTGGGGTTGTTTTGACAATGTTCCCATTACGTCAAGTCAGTCCTTTTTTTAGACACTGACTAAAGCTCTTGCTGGAGATTTGAATAAGCAGAGTGGTTAAACTGAGAGAAAACATGGATTGAAACAGAATTCACAGAGACGGTATGATTTATTAAACACGGCGAGGTTACATTTTGATTTGTTGACATCTTTGCTTTAATTTCCACAAGGATCAGAAAGAATTGGACTCATATAATTGATGCAAACACATCACAGGACAGTTCACTGCGCATGACTGGCATGCTTAGTACACAGCAAAGTGGGACGTATGTTATGTAGCTGAATCTTGACATGTTGTAATGCACGCTGTAGGCAAGAACTTTGTTGTTTACGGTATTGGGCGGGCTTCTATCTATGCATGAATCGTCATGTACAATTGGCGAACGTGTCTTGTGTGCTCTAACTGCTCTGTTGGAGCTGTGAATTAAACCTGCCCTGATTTCAGCTGAATAGACATTCTGCAGAAGACTTGAGAATTAATTTAATTTTATCTAGAATTCATTATTCGATGTGATGTGATTATTTTTCAGACCACACCCATTCCTGAAAAAAGTATATATAGTTTTATATTTTAATAGATATTGCTTTGACTAAATCAGACATTTAAACAGCTGCAAAATGTTGTAAGGGTCTTTTCGTTATTTCCTGCTGCAATAGGCAGCTCAAGATCATGTGTTGTTGTGAAACACACACACACAGGCAGATAGAAAGACTTAAAAGATGAAAACAATACCACATCAGCAGATGACTCTGCATTTTTACACGGTTCCCCTTGAGTTTTAAAACAGATTATCCCATTTTGCTAGAAGTCTTGTGTCTCTGAATCAGATTCTTTTTTTGATGTTTGTTCTTTCTAATCCACGTTAGTTTCTTAAAACCTCTGGTTGCTTCCAAATGTTATAACCATCGGTTGGTTTTCCAAGGTGACTGGACCTTTTCAGCCCCCAGCTTTGGAATTCTGCCCGAGCAACTCGGCTCGCCAACTCTGCAGGGTCTTTTAAATCACTTCTTAAAGATCACTTTATTGACTTGCTTTTTATTTGACTAAGTCTGCGTTCCTCTTTTTCTGTTCTTACCTGTTTGTGCTATAGTCCTCCCCTCATTTAATTCATTTAGATATTTTGTGTGCACCTTGTTGATTCTGTTAATCTTTTGAGGTCTATATCATTTTCATAATGTTGTATCGTGATTGTCAGGATAGCTTTGGGGTTAGGGGTCCTTACACCTCAGCGGGCTCATGAAAACTGGAAAAAAAAATCTAAATTCTGATGCCTCTTCAATAACTAATTATACTCTGGTAGGTTTAAGGCTTAAAATTTGAAAAAATTGAGCCCCAACATGGCATGTAGAAGTCTAGGCACTATTCGTGATATTTTTGCCTAATTAAAAAAACAAGAGTGTGACATCAGCAAGTTATACCCCAAGACACCCTGGCACAAGAAAATCCTTGTGGTGATGTTTTGTTTTGGTCTGTTTACTCCATTTATTCACCTACATATTTTATGGTCTTAGTTTCTTTTCATTTCTCTAAAATAAAAAAGATGCATTTTTGTTATAAAAAGACAAATTTTTTGAGTAAAAATCACTGATTATGAGTTGTGACAACACTGAGTTTAAGACTGTAGGTCAGAAAAGCTTCTCATACAGCAACACCTTTATTTGCATTGAAAATGCACTGATAAGCACAATATATGCCCAACCTTCCCCATGCAGCAGAAAGATAAACGTGGGGGTGAAAATTGTGAATATTACACTTGCAACATCAATTAGGTGACCCAGTCATATTTCTGACCTGTTGCCAATTAATCATCTTTTTAGCACCACATAATTTTCCAGCCTTTTGTTGCCCCCATTACAACTTTTTGGTGACGTGTTGCTGCCTTTAAAATTTAAAATGAGCTAATATTTTGGTGAAAAAGTAAAATGTTTCTCAGTTTAAACTTTTTATATATTTTCTGTGTTATATTGTAAATAAAAAATGTGTTTCTGAGATTTTCAAATGATTTTCTTCTGTTTTTACACAGCACCCCACATTTTTGGAACTGGGTTTGTATATGTTTACCTGATGGCTCCTGTAGCCAAAATTGAGTTGCAACGTTAGTCCTTGTCATCTGCTGTGTAAAACAGCTTTGTTTAACTGAATGTCAAACAACCGTATTTGCTCTGTACAGAGTAAACAGCTCAGCATCCGCGACTGTAGCTGAAAAAGAGTCAATGAACTTCACAGTATTTTAGTAGCCAATAAAAAAAATAATAATAAAATATAACAAAAACACAAGAACTTAAAAATAGCCTGCCCTTCTCCTGCAGCTCTCACCTTGTGCTTCTAACCCCTCCATCAGAAAAATAGCTAGTGTTTACAATTGCTATATATGTGATCAAACTGAGTCAGTGCTGACTTTTTTGTTCTCATGGGAGTCAAACTATTACTTCTTCAACTTCTTTCCTACATACTTGATTTGGTGGAAAAACCTGTTATCGGCCAAAGTCTCCCAATGACAGGCTAGTTTTCCTCAACCCTGAAAACAGATCCTAGAGCACATGAAGGAGTCTAATTCCTTCTCAAACTGCCTGAATCACAATGTGGTAAAAGTCTCTTAGGGATTCTTTTTTTCTTTTTTGTAAAGTGATGCCAAAAATTATGATGACTACAGCAATTTTACATGTGCGTTCCTTCATTGCCATTACACGTGTGCAAAAGTTAAGAGCTAAACTGATCTTTACTGATATAAACTACCTTGATATTTAAATCCATCGTGACACAGTAGAACTCTCCCATTCAAAGACGCCGTCAGTTAAATAGGAAAGATTGGCACCAGCTAATTAGCATATCGAAGGATCTACCCAACAGATGGCCTTGGATTATATTCAAGGCTTGGCTCAAGTTAGTGTGATGGAAATGTCTGACACAGGAACTGCCTCCCTGCATGCTCATCGCTACTAGATACATGTTATAGTCATGAATACTTACCTCAACTCCAGGAAAAGTTTCATCCCTGAATGATGAGCTGATGCTTGATTTTTGGTCTGTACCAAAACCATTCAAAAAGACCACTTTGCTCTGTCTGTAGAAACTTGTGAAAAACTTTTGAGTTACTTTGCATATGTGTAATGAATCACTGATATCCTACCCTAATGTCAGCTATGGGTGAGCAAGCACCCAGGTACATTACCAGTTTAAATCCTGTAAAGCCTTAAAGCTGGTGACAGGGCCACCAGTGGGCCAATGGTACAGTAGCTGCTGGAAAATACATTAGCTGATAAGATGGAGTACTTTGCGCAATAGTACTAATAGTACTATCCATTGTTTTGAGACCTGATAGCAAAAGTCACAGTTTAAACGTGCCTGCTGCTGGAGATGAGACTCATGAAGAAAGTGGCTCTATTGTCTTGGGTCTGGATTTTATTAGAATTACAAGTACAGCTAAAGTTAGATAGTATTTTGCCACATTCAAAAGCTTTGTTTGAATCAGAGGTGGTTGGGGTGGAGGCTGGGCATACAAAGCACCTGACTCTTACACCAGGCTGATCAAAGTTTTGTTTAAATGCAAAAAATGTCCCACTTATTTTTTTTAGTAGCATAAAATTAAAAATACCATTGCCCTTATTAGTAGAATTGCTTAAGATTAAGTTACAAGTTTGAATACAACATAAATTGGCAGTGAATATATTAGTAACCAGTATCAGTGTGCTTCCTAATTGCAGAATCGGGTTACATTTCCTACATTTGCCTTTGTATTGCATAGAAATATAAAATCAGCAGTTTAGGGATGTTTAATGGAATCAGCAGCTGTTAGTCACATCTGTGTGAGCGCACAAGCCGAGCCTGGTCTTAATAGTGAAGCTACAGGGTTTACACAGATCCAGGTTTGAGCAAAAGCAGGTGATCACTGATGCAGTACTAGCTCAAATTAAGTCAGTATTTTAAAAAACTATGTAGCTACTGTCACTTTCCTCCGCCCCTAAATGGTTGTATTTCAAACATAACATTGTTGAAGTTAAAGCTGCTAAAGACATATAATTTTTCAATACAGCCCGCGGTTTGTGTCTTAAATTTGTGCCCTTTTCCTTTGAGCAAGAGCATGGTGTCATACCGCATGAATATATAATCTAAGAGATTCCTACATTTAAAATAAGTTTCACTGTGGAGGAAGAGTGTGGAAGTGAAACCGGGAAACAATAAATGTGACCCGACGTATTTTTTACTTGTTGAGTGAATGAAAAAGACATGAAACTGACAGAAAGAAGGAAGTCTGATACTTCAGGCTCATTAACATGCACATTAACAAGGGTCTGGTCAGGCCCCAAACATCACCTTGTCTAATGTTGGAAGAGAAATACACAGGCTGATGGAGCTCCTGCATTGAGTATTGATGAGTGTGACTGGATAGGATGACAGCACAAAGTGAAACCGGAGACCCCTCACAGAATGAGATGGTGAGGGAGGCGGTGGTGGCTCTGGTGGTGTGATTTAGCATTTTAACATTATCACTTAACAAGACAGGCCTGGCACTCGGTCCCAGTGTAGGCCTAAAGAGAGCAGGTGGTAAGGGAAGGAAGGAGGAGAGACATAGAGGAAGAAAAATTGAGATGTTCAGCAAAGACTTACCCATCTTATTCACAAGAGCACAAGAAAGGAAGACTGATAGACATGGAGGGAAATGGAGGAAGAGGAAAAAGAGAAAAATGGAGGAAGGGTGCATTTCCACTGGAAATTTAATTATGCATGGCAAGGCAGCTGGAGCAAAAGAGCGGAAGAGTAGTGGATGGAGAGGGAAAGAGGAGAGTACCCACCAACGCAGAGGAATGAGGAGGCAGGTTAAGAGCAGGGGGAGTAGGAAGGGTAAAGGAGATAAAATATGAGAAAGTGGTGGCAGGCCTAGGGGGTGGAGGTGGTTCTGTCATGCTTAAGGGTGGATGTAGGTGGTGAAAGTTGAAATATACACATGAGAGCCCATTGTGTCGGCTGAGCGGTAGGTGATTATGCATTCAACAATTATTGTGTTCGGTTACTGAAACGAGCATGTGAAAAAAAAAATATTTCAAAATAAGAGTTATTAGCATTCATATTCAGTATTTGTTCTGCAATTACATTATTATATTATCAAGATCAGCAACGCCACAGTGAAGGGGAAACATAAGCTACACTAACTTTTGTCATTCCATGAGTCATTTCATTGAGTTCATACATTTCACTATACTGCCTGTATGTGAATCTGTTCTCTAAGTCCTCCTTCACTCGTTAATCAATCATTTTGACACAAAGAGCTATTTATGGTCCCACAATTCTGTCCATTTGCATGTGCATTTCCATTTGAACACCAAGCCGAGGGTGATTTCACCCAGTGAATCCCAACAGCATGTCACTGGACCTGGAATATGTATTCGTTGGTCAAATGTTGACAAGTGGGCCACAATCAATAGTTTTCACACAACGTCAGAGCTACTGGGACACATCAAAGGCAAAACAGTAGTGTACTCCTGTGCTCTCCAGTCATCCTTTAGTTTAATGCTGGACAGCTGTGCTACCAGATGCACTCAACGTTTATTTACAGCTGCTAAAAGATCGTAGAGTATGACACACACATGTGAACACACCTCTTGTAAACCTGCCTTAAAGTAGGCATGAAACACTTTATGTATAAAAGCCAATTCACACAATTGAGCTTAAAGGTGCTTAAAGTTAAAGTTTTTAAAAGATTTTTAGCACCAGTGCAGAGCATGACAGCATTAGGTTGGTTGGTTGCTAGTAGTCAATAACCTTACATTAGTTTACCTTAGCTAACAAAACCAGTAACTATGGGGAAAATAAAGACACCAAAACTAAAACTGAGTTTAAAGGCATCATTTTTGTGCTGCCCTTGGCTGTAACAATGAGTTTTATGTTAAGAAACCAAGGATGTATTGTCAACTTTCGCGCTGTGGGAATCCCATCAGCATGTATGCAGGAAAAATAAGGTGAGTGTGTGCGATTGACAAAAAAAACCAAACAAAAAAGTTTTAGAGACAGAGATGCCACACTTTTTGGAGACCCTTTTTTAACCTTACATCATTTCATTAAAAAAAACGTTTTATTGCAAAAACTAGTGTTGATTGCATCAGATGAATGCACAACTCAGTACATCCGGCCACAGGAGGAAATCACTTCCTGACTCCAGCTTGTCGGTCATGTGAACCACCTGACTCAAACAGTCTTTTCTCCACACAGTGCACATATAAAGCACTTTACAAAACCAAAAATTACAGCTAACAGGTGGATTTTCCTATTTGAGTGCAGCTAGCCAAAAAACAAAGAGCCAATTACTGCTAAAGAGACAGACAGTGAAAATGGACAGTACATCCTTGGCTTCTAAGGAAAAAGCTCATTGCTGCAGCAAGAGGCAGTACAAAAGTGATCCACTTAGTCTGATTTTTGGTTTTAGTGTCCTAATTTTCCACTGAGTAATTTGTTCTGTTACCAGTTAACTAACAAAAATGAACACATGTGGCCATGGAGGTGATTGGAACACACAGTGATTTAAATGGGTGAGTCGTTACATTTGGCAATATATAGTGTATAGAAGAAGCGCCAGTGTTATAGACAGTGTTGGGTAGGTTACTTTTAAAATGTATTCCACTACAGATTACAGAATACATGGCCCAAAATGTAGTCTATAATGTAAAGTTACGTATTCTGAATACTTTGGATTACTTCATATATTGTCATGCTTTTTAAAACTGCATTAATGTACTATTGCTGTGTGATTTTTATTACAATTACTGCAGCCTACTTGCCACCGAGCTAACGTTGTTAGCTGGCATTAGCTGAGGTTAGTTCATAGACTGCAGACTGTTAGACTTGATGTATAGCATTACGAACCTGCTAGCTACAACTAGTCATGTGCAGTTCTGAAAGCAATACCAACTAATTTTTTTAATCTTAATATAAAATGAGTAACATTAGGGTGGACATTAGGTAAGGCTGCACTTTTTGCAGTGATCTCTTATGGAAAACTATTTCTGTATCAGTAATATGTTTTCTTTCTGTCTGCTTTCAGAACTGCACATGATTATTTGCAGCTACCAGGTTGTAATGCAGCCTTCAGTAATAGTAATAAATCACACAGCAATAGTACATCAAAGATACTGAAGTATCACATAACCCAGGTAGCTACCACAACTAAAACAAGGTAGCTGCAGTAGGCTAACATTAATTTTTTTTAAAAAAAAAGAACTTACTTCCAGAGGTTAGGTTGGAGGTGGAGTCTTTTGATGCTGAGAGCAGCATTTGCATTGCACGGTCAGATTTCGTCCATCCGTTTCTTCTTTAAATGTGAAGTGGCATTGGAATTTTCAAGTAAGAAATGCATTCCTGCCCGTACACTGCTGGCTGTGTTGTACTGGCTCCGGGTCCATTGTGTAACTCACGCCACCAATATTAACAGGATGCTTATATTAGAGCCTCTTATTGCGTGTTTTGTTAGGATTTCCAGCAATGTGTGAAATTACCAAAATTAGAGATGGGATAGACAGACGATAGCCTAACATATGAAACAGGAAATTGCTGCCGTGTAATCTATTTATTTAAAAAAAAGTAAGTGCATTCTAATTATCACCTATTTAAGTGGCAACTGTAACAGCCTACAGTTACTCATATTTTGTATTTTAAATAAGTAACGCCCACACATGTATTCCGTTACTCCCCAACACTGGTTATAGAGGGGGTCAGGGGTCCAAGGCCAAGTAGTATGTCACAATAATTTACACAATTTGGTAATGAAAAACTCAAAGCACTCACATTGCCAATAAGGTAATGCTGTGCTGGCTCAGTTTAGCTAATTATTCGGTTCACAGTAGCTTAGTGCTTCTGCAGCAACCATGGTAACCAGCATGAATGAGGAGGACACTAAACAGATGGGTCAATACAGGTCAGACTTTGGGAAATACTCCTGTGTTTGTTTGTTTGTTAGACGAACTATCAAAGTGCATTACCCCCCCATTGTATACTGGATGTGTAAAATCCGTGTTAACATTTTGCACAATATCATAATGTTGGTGGACAAACGTGTAGAATGTATTTTTTCAAACCAAGTTTGCTTGACTTTCCGACTTTGGGATCCAAATAAACCATCAGACCGCTGCATCTGGCAACAAGTGCTCTTGTAGCTCAAAACTTGCACCTCTACAGAATATACCAAAAGTAAGATAATAGCCATTTTACCTCAGACACACAGCTAGACACTGCTCTGGTTCAGTCAGCTCTCTGAAATTATTTCTCTACCTCCTCAGATGTGTTCCCAACCAGAGTTCAAATCGTCTCACTGACATCCTGAAATTTGTACGAAAGCAGTCGTGGTACAGCTTCAACTCCTGGATCAAACCATGAGATTCTCACTGCTGCTGCCTTCGCATGAGAATTGGATGAACCCAGAATCTCTGTTTCTTCTCTTTCTTGATCAGAAACACAGCTCATCATTGCTTGATGCCATTTTCATTTTTTTACAGTGCTTTCTTTTAGGGCAAATATTCAGCAAAAACTAACCATATTTAGTGTTTATGGACGTCACATGACAAGTTTGGAGCCAAACGGTACTGAATTTTGTGTCGCTTTTTTACAACATGCTGTGTAATGGCCTTCATTCTCATTTATAAAGTAGAAATATAAGCCCTCTTCTTCATGTTCACTTCCCAGGCTCAGGTGAAAACTTCTTTAGTGATGCGTTTAATGCAGGGGAGGCAAACCCCGAACAATTAAGCTATCATATTCGTTAATGGGTCGACTTAGTAGAAGTGACAAAGAGCCAGCGTTTCAATTTTTTTAAAAGGTACCTCACTGTATTAAGATACTGTACCTGCTGTTGTTCAACTCCTCTGGGCTTGAGTAATGCTCTGACTCTCTCTCACACACACATGCACAGAGGGAGAGAGAGGCAAACAAAGGCCAAAGTGTGTTACACAAAAAACACATGGAACATGCACGCAGACTCATAACATCTCAGCTTGCCAGGAAGCCCATGTCTCTCAGTCTGTCTTTATCACACATCCTGATGGGCTGGAGAACTGGAAGTTTCACAAGCAGCGTAGCTTTGATTAGGTGAAGCGTACTGAATGGACTGCTCATGTTTTAACAGCCACCTCCCCACGCCTGAGACAGACGCGCTGACGACAATAGTGACAGGAATTTCAAAAGAGACGAACGGGCGGGAATGGAGCCCCCATGTTTGTGTGTGAGCCACGGTTTTGTGGAACATTTAATGTGTTTTATTTCACTTAATAGAGTAAGGCTCTCAAATAACATTTAGACAGCCTTCCCAGCATTGATTTCTCCACTACATCATTTAACTCCGTTTTACTATTCCATCAAGAACAATCCTCTCCTGCATCTGCACAGCGGCTTCTTTTAAACGTACATCAGTGAGACGGTTGCACATCAGCTAAGTACTCCCACTGTGGAGTGTTTTGTCAAGATTACATCAGCTACAAACAGCCCAGTCACACATGAGCGTACGGAGGGACGAGCCGGAGGGAGTGATGGACGGAGAGAAAGAGGTGCAATGGAGCAATTGGGAGCAGCTGTGAAAGAGCAGCTGGAGTAATCGCTTTTCTGGGCCTGCCCACCACTGTCTCCCTCTCTCTCTCTCTCCCTCTCCCTCTCTCTGTCCCTGATCGTTTTTCTCCTCGTAGCCTTTTCACTCACTCAGTCACTCACACACACACACCCTGACAAGCATTTTCCATCTTAATCAATTCTCTATTTCTTCATTGCGCTTGGAGCCTAATCTCCTGTTTTGCTTGTGTCACTACCGTGCCCTGCAATTATGAGGAGGTTACTCCGCCTTCTACATTTCAACGTCTGCAAACACGTGGTGTGGACGGACACGCGTGCACACACACATGAGACGACTGCTGGGTCTTTGCGCTTCATCCAATTAGCTTCAGCTTCACATGGGAATTGCATCAGATTAGGTGCTACCAGGTGAGAAGCACCGCATCACATTTATGACATTTTGTGAGCACTACCCCCATCAGGGTGAGCAGAGAGGTGTTATAAAAATAACAATCAATATGCAAGTTGCAAGGCTAGAAAACCACATAAATAACTTCTACTGCGCTTATTTGTTCAGCACTGAGGATCTGTGTCATTTTTTTTTTCCTTTTTTTTGTGTCCCATTTGGATCTTTAGCCATCAGAATTGTTGTCTTAAGGCCAAGAAAGATGCCAAGCGGATTTATTTTACCAAGTGGATCATCATGGCCTTGCCATATTGGTCCATTTGATTGACCTTTATTATAATTATGAATTTATTTTATTTTCGGTTGCTACAAACGGGACAGACATGAATGGGGGATAGGACAGGGAGAAAGAATGAAAGAAAGAGAGGGAGCGAAAGAAAACCAAAGGGGAGAAGAGACGGTGAGAAGGGGGGAAGAAAGAAAAAAAAAACAAACAAACAAAACACCTGGATCACCTGTATGGAGAAAAAAAAACAGAAGAGAAAGCAAAAAACAAAGAGCAACATAATAAAAAAAAACAGCACCATCACAATAAACTAGCTAGCAGTAGATAACAGTAGATACTAAATAATAAACGATATTGTGCAGCACGCAAGATAGACAGCGCACAATGTGCTTTGAGGCAGCAGCCAAGAAAGGTGTAGTCCGCGTCTGTGAACACCCGTGTGTACACCTGTGTGCATACCTGTGTGGATCAGCATGCTTGTATTCCAAAGGTTTCTCCATGTAACGATCTGCTAGGGAGTGTGGGGAGCCATAGCCCCGTCCACCAGGGTATGAAGCAGGTATGGAGGAGATCCAGGCCCCAGATATCCAGAGGCCCCAGAGTACAAGGACCCGAGGAGGACCACCAAAGGGGGGGGAACCGTGCCACCCTCCTGGGAAGAGCTGGGTAGAGCCCCAAACGAGAGGTCACCCCGCAGCTACGGAGCAGAGGCCAGAGGGGGTTGCAGTGGCGTGCCCGCGGGTTCTGCCGGCAGCCAGCTGTGCCAGAGAGGACCGAGCTTCAGGCCCAGAGGCCAGAGGCCTGAGGGCATCCCACCCCCCGGAAGGAGCCCAGCCGGGCCACAGGCGCCGGGCCACAGGCGCCGGGCCACAGGCGCCGGGCCACAGGCGCCCGGCCCCGCCAATCGGCCACCAGGAGTGAGCCGGTACATGCATGAGCGCCCAGCCCCAGACGACAAGGACCACCAACACACCAACGTCTGAGGGCATCAGCCACCGGCAGGGAGTGTGGTGAGGGGAGATAGGCAGCAGTTAACGTAACATATGCGTGTCTTTGGACTGTGGGAGGAAGCTGGATTATCCACACAGGTACCAGGAGAACAACTTTCAGACACAAAGGACACAGTCAACCAATTTTTTCTTTGAATATTTTATTTTTAATCTCACACAAAAACAGGTAATTATTGTGCTTATTCATTTGAATTTTGCTTGACTAACATTTTTTTTTTTAAATTAACATTTTACAAAACTACATGCAGTACTCCGAAGTACCCATAGGGGTGCTAGTACACCTAGTTGAGAAATACTGTCCTAGATAAACATAAGGAGTGCTTATTAAAAAATTATAGGTATGGACAGATTTGTTGTTCTTCTACTTGTTTACCACAAATTATGGGAAGTCTGCTTACACCTGGGAACATTCCAGTAATTCTGATTTGAGTACTTACTGAATATTTATTTATGCATCTATTTTAAAAAGTAGTATACAGCTCACAAATGCCAGACTCTTACACTTACTTACACTTTAGTACTTTGTGGTGTTAGTAACATGACTAATAATTTTTGTAAACAAAAAAAGAAATGTTCACTGACAAAAAATAATTAGAACCTAACTTAACAGAATGACAGACAAGTGTTAAATTAATCAACAGAAAATATCAAAAGGCAAATGTTTCACTTCATTATATGTTAAATGCAAAGCTATTTAGTAACGTCAGTGAGTAGCTTGAGGGGTTACATGTAGCCGGACAGATATCTGCTATTTTCTGTCCCTCTCTGGACTAACTAATAAAAGTAATAAATGACCAAACTTTTACATAATACTATCTTAAATGAAAATGCACACAAAAAAGTAGGTTTTTAATTATTCAGCAGTGGCATTACACTCAGCTGTAAGCGGTAGACTGGAGCATCACTTTATCTGTGCTGCACTGTGGCACTGAGCTCTGCAGCTGCAGAAAACCTGCCTGCAGTTGCTTTAGCGGCTGCTGCTGCCACACTGCCCTCTACCAGTTCAACTCTATTAGTTCAGCTTCACCACCTCCCAGCAGCCCCAAGGTTGTGACAAAGTGGCAGTTGATGTCTGTGTGTGTGTCTGTGCGTGTGTGTTTGCTGCATGAGCATCTTGTCTTCCACTAGACAGATTAAGGGGCTATAATAACGAGCATATGACGGACCGTATAGGGCGAGAAAGTAATTAAGGGAGCTAAGGTAATAACTGGCTTTGGTTTGGGGGCTGTGGGCAGTGAAAATCTGAGGACATTTAAGTTGCAGAAGAATGAAACTGAAGGATACTGACACTCCTGGCCCAAAGCACTTTACAACAAAATATTAACAAGCTCTGCAAAACAAGAATTTCTGTGGCTATATCGCCCTCATAGATCATCACTATTTGTACAGGCTTTTGGAAAATGTAAAGTAAAGCATAAAGTCTGAACTGTTACCTTAATAAGTTTGATAACTTTTCCTATTAATAAAGACCCCCCCACCCCCACCCAAGTAATTAAGTAAAAGATACCACAATTAAATTGGCAGAAAAGTTGCTGCTTTCCATTCTAATATAGAAATGTCTAATTTTTTTACTCTGTTGTTGTTGTTTTTTGTTGTTGTTGTTTTACAGTGAGTCCACAGTAAAGGACATTTTTTTATGAATAAATGAAAACTTAATATGTTAAAGTTACAGGAAAGTCTACCAGAATCTGTTCTGTAATTTTACATATTGGTCATTTAGCTTCACTGGTCCAGCTGAATGTGTCCACAATGTAAAATGAGTTGTCTGATTTGAATCATGGCATGCAGTTAAGAAATGGAAGCATCTGCAAAAAAGAGGTTTGAAAACAGGCAAAAAGCATTACAGCCATACTACTTCACTTCTGTTTTTCTCTGGAAAAACTGTGGTTTATTTGCTTTATCTCATAGTACCAATGCTAAAGATAGGGAAATATAAATCCCAGATGACAGGAGATAAGAGAACACCCAACAACAACGGGCTTCCCATGGGAGCAGTCTGATTGCACAATGCTCTTGAAGCTGTCACTGCTGGTCAGGCCATCTAAATGCTGCTGAGCAGAGGAGAAGACAGACCCATCATTTTGCAGTAGATGGTGGATGCAGCAGATGGAAGGATAACAAAGTTTCACAGTATATGGGATGATGTTAGGAAATGGTTTTCTGCAGATGAACTAGGGATAGGTCTGAAAGATGTCTTATCTTTTTTTAGAACTTTCAGGACCGCGTACACTCTGTTGATGGTGTGTTTATTGGTTTACAGAGTCCTCATGACCGCATAATGATTTCAGATTTGATTAAAGTGAAGCTTTGGAGCTGACCTTAAATAAAGCAAACATTAAATTAGTTTTAAAACTAGCTGGATGCAGAACAACAGTGGAACAGTGAGTGATAAATAAGTTTCTGCATTGTAAATTGAAGAAAACAGGAGTAGGGGAGGAGTGTTTTTCTCTATCACAGCACAAAGAGCACCAGTTTGTCCGATATCATTACTCATATCTGTTCTGGCTGCATGTGCCACTTTCTGCTGCTTGCTGCTTTTCTTTTCTTTTCTTTTTTTTTCTTTTTTTTTTTTAAAAAGGTATGTAGATAATTAGAAGTTACAACTTATGTGTTAAATCTCGTTAGTTTGTTCAGTGTTTGTGTCTGTCATATGATAGCGTGAAATGTTTCCTGTTATCTGTGTCTGGCTCCATGGTGCAGTGGTTTGCACAATTGCTAGAAAGTGAATTATCCCTTGTTTGAGCCCAGGAGGAGACATATGTCCCTTGGGGTTTGTGTAAGGAAGACCATCTGATGTAAAAAAAAAAAAAAAAAAAAAAGAAATCTGCCAAATTAAGTATGCAGAGCTACCTGCCATGGTGACCCTTTGTGAAGAAGGGAGGAGCTGTAAGAAGCTCTGCCGGTTCAAGACACAGTCTGCATATTTAAAGTATTGTGTTACACATGCACTCACCGACCACTTCACTGGAGCACCTTTTCAACCGCTTGTTGACATGAAAGCCTAGTCACCCAGTCACACGACAGCAACTCAGTGCATTTAGGCATGTCGGCATGATCGAGACGACAGCTGATTTAAGTGACTAGGTAAATACTAGAAGGGCTGGTCTGAGTATTTCAGAAACTGTTGATCTACTAGGATTTTCGTACACAACCATCTCTAGGGTTTATAGAAGATAGTGTGAAAAAGATCAAAAGAAAAGGCCTCATCAGGCCTCAATCCAATGGAGCATCTTTGAGAGCATTGGGAGATTGACATTGTAGCCTTGCAGCCGTGAAATCTGCAGCAACTGTGTGATGCAATCATGTCAACATGGACTAAAATCTCAGAGGAATGTTTCCAGCACCTCGTTGAATCAATGCCATCAAGAAAAAAAGGCTTTTCTGAAGGGGATCCCACCCAGTACTAGCAAGGTGTACCTAATGAACTGGCTGCTGAGCATATTTTAACATATTACTGGACTTACAGTTTACAACTTGCAATGCAAAACAAGCAATTTGTTTTAACCCTCACCAGCTATCATATAACTGTGTGTAAGACTGCATAAGGAACAGACTAAATTTCTCTACCCTTCAATAAGATTGGATTAGTAGGAAGTATTCTGGCTTTTGAAAGAATACCCTCAAAAACACAGAATTATCAGCAAAGTTAAGATTGGAATAATTGGAATTTGATGGGAAAACCTGAGTGATTGAGATATTATTAGCAGCATTCAGAAAAGTTCCCAAAAGCACTAATATTAGCATTGTTATTAGCACAGACGTATGCAGAAGATCCATTAAAATAAAATCTGAGATCTTTGAGAACAGGATCAATCATTCACACCATTTCCACAATCTGGAGGAGAGCAGAGCCGATCCTCATCTTCAGGTTTGCCGTGTGAATCAAGACGCACAGCCTGTCACAGAGGATTTCTTTGACACAACGTCTGACAGCTTATGTTGCGTAAAAGCACGGCTTGGAGCTCTAACAATAAAGGACTCACAAAAACAGACATGTCAGTCATTGTCCTGACTTCTGCTCCCCTGTGCACTGCACACCCACATGTGCTCGCTGGTCATAAACCTGCACAAACCACATGCACATTGGTAAAAAAACAAAAACAACAACAACAACAACAACACGCTTTAAAAAACAAGCACAGCCACGGACTTCAAATGGGTTTCCCGGACTCGTACGCCCACACAGATTATGCAGAGCGCATAGACATATGCAAACACCGACACATGAAAACATGAAACCTCTACACACACACACACACACATTCACAAAGTATGGCATCCTTAGCCTTGACACTTTTACTGTTGGAAACAAGAGCACTGAGAGCCATTTCATTTACATGCAAATTGACACCCACAAGTCCACACACACACGCGCACACTCTTGCCTGACGTGTATGTGTGTGTGTTTGTGTGTTTGTGTGCTCATGTGCGAGCCGTGTAGCTGCTCTGCTGGCACTCAGCAAAGGTGCTATTCTGCCCTGCTGCTTTTCCCGCTCACTGAAACTAGACACAAAGAGATAGAAAGGCAGAAGGAGAGATAAAGTCTCTGATTTCATTTTCCATATTTGGTTTAGCAGCTTCTCAGTTGACAAAACAGGCATGGAGAGAAGCCCACCAGAGGGGGCCCCCTGCAGCCGTGCGTTTGTCATCTCATGTTGGCACTGCATAAGGACGGGTTCAGGCCTAGAAGTGTCCTCTGATCACATTTTCCCTCTTGTCACAAGGAGATAAAGGATCACTCGAGGTGATTGAGCATTTTACGATAATGAGCTGCGAGAGGCTGATCATCGCAGCAGGAAATGTGGCTGAAATACACGAGAAAAGAATGGGATGGATACAAAAACAAAAACGCGACACCCTTAACCTGACAGAATTAACCAGCTCATGCACAGAGCGATGGGTGGGTGGTAATGTCAGGTGGGAGAAAGCAGTGTAGCACCTCGCATAAAATCTGATATCTGTCACTCTCTGCTGGTTAGCATGAGACACTGCATCAAACCTTTCATGAAACCTTTCATGCGTTTTATTTTAGTTCACATGTGTTCTACTTAAATTGAATTAGGAATAATTTTACTTCATAATTTTCATGACCTACTGTGGGGCAACTATAAAACTGCGACTATGCTTTTCTCTTTGCAGGACAGCAAATATTAGTAATATTGTACAAGCTGAATTATGCTTGTACACTCCTTTTGTGCAAGTTATGGTGACTAACAGCAATGAATTTGTGGGTGTAGGAGAATGTTTTTTGGAATTATCTTATAATTAGCATAAAATTATGTGTGAGTGAATGGGGTGAAAAGATGAAGGGTGACTGTAGTGTTTGTTTGGTAGTTTTTGTCCTTTCATACCCTCTTTATATACATATGGTGCTGTGCAAAGGTCTTGAGCCATCCCTTATTTCTTTATAATTTGATTGGAAAATGGACAATAGGTGTTTGTATAGTTCTAACAAGCTTCAATGTGAGAATTGACATTTATTCTTCAACACAGTCTCTCTTAGTTCTCTAATCTGACATTCAATGCTCTTCTTTGGATGTCGAGTGGCTTTTTTTCTGTTCTCTGTGAACATTATAAATAATATTGAGGTGCGTGCTCTGGTGAGGCCAGTCCATGACTGATAGTGATCCACTGTGTGTTTTTCTATGCAGGGATTCTTTCACTGCATTGGTAGTATGTTTGGGGTTATAGTCATGCTGAAAAATAAAATTGTTGTCATATGATGGGTCTGCATGAGAGATCAAAATCTGACAGTATTCAAGTTTGATGAGATCCCAGATTCCACTAACTGAAATGCAGCTCCAAAACACTGCAGACAGCAGACACTGTGTTTATCCTGGCCTCTTCCATATTTATTGTTGAAGATTTGAACCCCAAATTTCTAATTTAACTTCATTATTCTGTCTCTGATAAGGCTTCAGTGAACAGTCGATGATCAACTGAAGGGTGGGGATACATGGGTCCTGTGTCAGGTCTTTGCTGGATTTTTTTTTTCTGCTTCTTAAGGACATCACTTTCAGATACTAATCATATTCTGCAGATAGTTTTTCATGCCTATCACACTGCACACCACACTGAAATATGCCAAGTTTTCACCTAATAGCTCTTCAGGAATCACCTCGTTGGTACAAAAATGCTATTTTATCTTATGTTATGTTTCATAGAATCAACAAAAAAACCCTAAAAATAACATTTCAAATGGTCAGGTACAATGACTGGACTAAAAATGATTTTTTTTTTCTGGAGAACTATTGCTTGAGTCTGGTCAATTCTAAGCAAAATTTAAAGAAATGATGGGTGGCTCAAGACTTTTGCACATTACTCTAAGCATGGGCCATCATACTACTAATACTGTAGTATGATGGCTGACAAATCTAGAATGCATGCCATCAGTTTGAACCCAAAATTTCTAATTTAATTTCATTATTGTTTGATGGATTAAGCCAATTGTTACAGGCATTATTAGTGTGCTGTATTCTCTGATTATCTGCAGTTAAAACCTTTCTAACAATATAATCTTCTAACAAGTTGATCTAATTTTAGCATTCATCTTTGCGTGCTTTGTCTGATAACACAGCAAATAAAACCAATTACGCAAAAACAAATCGTACGTACAGCACAATCCATTCTTCCCTCAATTAAAACAAATTAACCAATCAGTCACTGTAGGCTGATTTCATTTGCTATTAGGAGTCATTCGGCGCAGGCTGCAGTATAGAGTGGCAGCTAATCAGCGGCACATTTGATTATCTGTTGAGAGAATTATACACTCCTCGGCGTGAGGCACAGGCTGGGTTACAAAGATTATTTCTGTTAAATAGCTCAATGGCTAGGCCAATAGCCTCAATCCGATTTAGCTGTTTTGGCACCAGTAAACTGCGCTCACAACGAAACTTACATGGATCTTAATATATACCAGTATGCATATACAGCAGAAAAACAGCTCAAGTGTTAAAATGGTTCTCTGGCATCTGAAGTTTTTTGTATGCTTGCATTTGTTTACTTATCGTAATTGTATAAGATTTGGGTCAGTTGATGCAGATTAGTGTATAAGACACAAGCAGTAACTGAAACCTTCACTTCATTGGGAGTAATATTTATTGTCATCTTTGTTAGGTCTGAGAAAATAAGGGTTTGATTCTGGGACTTTTGTGATTTATTATGGACTGACTGTCCAGTAATATCAGTTCAGTTAATATACTATATTTGCATTAATAAAAACAATAAATCAAATAACAAAATCCTGTGTGCACTCCAGTTTTATCTTTGGTACTGTTAAATGTCATAGATAAATATCACCAAGTACATTCAGGATCACTAAAAGAAAACCCAGCAAAACTCTGAAGATAATAACTTAACTCATTCTGATATGCCACCGGCTTCATTTAGCAAAACTGTATCAGCTCCTTCATGCTACATCCTTTCTCACAGCAAATATCAGATATTTTTCCAGCAGTTCGCCTGATCCGTGATGACAGAAGGTGAGGAGCCAAGGAGACGGCGTCCTTTTCCCCATCTGCCCTCGAAGCCGTGCGTACAGTCCCTGAAGTCAGGTACTCTTCTGTGGAGGAGATCTGCTCCCCTGTGCAGAGGTAACACATCTGGGATTTAGAGAGATCACTGTAAACGTGCAGCTTCATCCCCAAAAACTCTTGCAAAATTTTGATGTCAAGAAGCGAGAGTACGTCTTTCTCTCTTTACCTTTCATATATGTCATGAAAACACAAATAAAAGATTGTTTAAGTACTTACAGAGAGGAGCGTATTGATTCTTTTCCAGTCCTAAATCCGGGATGCTTCTCCTGGCCCGGGAGCTGCCGCAGGATGAGACGGCCAGACGTATCAGCTCTCGTCCACATATCTTGATCCTCTCCTGTGCATGTGCCACACACACTGCAGCCACTAGCACCGCCACGAGAGACACCAAACACCTAGCAGCCGGCATTGTATGATGTGGTACTGCTCCTCAGTTGGTGGGCAAAGGCAGAAAATGAGTGACCTGAGGAATTTGAGGGGGTTTATATAGGGAGTGTGTGTAGTGGCCACAGGTTGCTCAAAAGTTACATTTAGCCTTGGTTAGGGAAAAGCATGTCCTGATCAAGAGCTCAACATGAAAGTGATGTGAAATCTCAAGGCTGAAACTCTCATTGAGATAAAAAAAAAAAAATCTGCTCTGGCACTGATCTTGTTTTTCAGGGTGGAAGTAACAAGTCACTACTTCTGCAGTTACTGTTGTTAAGCTGCTTTTCTTTCTTTTCTTTTCTTTTTTTAATGAGTATTATTATTGTGTTATTATTATTATGAGTATTATTTTGGCTCGGGAGAAAGAGCAAGTCCTTTCCCAGTCTGAAGGTTGGTGGTTACTTACACATAGAAAGAAGTGCATGCATATATACATACGCTGACTTTTATATTTGAACCTCTGACCGTGTTTAATATGGGCATCCACCACTGTCCACTTTCGGTGTATTTAAACAAAGACTCAGTGTTTATATTTGATTAGCTTTTCTCCTTTTAGTCATCTTTCCTGTTGTTTGTTTATATTGCATTGTGCAGAATCTAATCTGGGTTTGGTCCGTAATTAATTTTAAGCAGTTTACAGCAGTTTTGCTGATAAATCCTGCTCACAGAATACAGTTTTTAATGTGACACAAAGTATTTCTTTTTTTATATTAACACTCATTACATCTAAGTATTCATGCTTGAAAATTGCTGACTTGTGGTTAAAATATTTTCCTTGAATATGAGTCCCTTTAGCATCTTATCTTAACACATCATGAAGGATGGGATCTAATTGGAAGAGAGCGTGACCGGAAAAAGGAAATGTCAAGGATAATGACGCAACTGTTCACACACATGGTCACCCTGTGGCTATACTGTAGTTGCTTAATCATACCAGAGATGACTGCTTCATATCTCCAGCACAGATGAACAATATGAAAGGTGACACTTTAACATCTAAAATGCACTTCTGGCTATGATTAGCATTTTAACCTCTAAGGACGATATCACTGGTAGGCAGTGGCCTGTTTGTTATTCTCAGCTGCTGTGCTCAGAGCAAAGCACCCTGCTTATTTTTTTTTTGCCTTCACAGATTCTTGCCCTTTATTTCTTGCTGAGGGTGATGCTGTGTGTTAACATTTTCAACCATTTAGCCCAGCACACACAGATGTCAGTCAGTTTGCAGATGTCAAATAAGCTGAGTATGTTTACCTCATCATGGCACTGCCTACTGCACCACAGTAGAATCAAAGCTTTACTGCAACCTATGATAACTCATTGTTTTCTCTTTTGCTGATGTTCTATCATATGCCATATATAAATATATGTATATATATATATACACACACACACACACACACACACACACACACACACACACACATCAGGACCACTTTTGCCTTCACCCTCACATTTTTTCTAACTCAGCCTTTGGTATTTCTCAAGCTTCTCAGATTCCTTCTTGATGTTCATCCATTGCTTCCTCTTCTTGTCAACTACTACTATGTGTTAGCCTTCTAAATTTTCTGATTTCTCTCCTTCTGGCTGAGTCATGTGATACAGCCATACTCTTGAGGTGTAATTGATGCTGACGACACAGTAAAACCAACAGTCACTACCTATATTCTGTAATAGCTTCATTCCTCAGAAAGATAAGATAGGTGTCCACTAATAAATACGGACTTTAAGGTTCTTTTACATTAACTAATTATGCATAAGCGAGATCTGCTGAAAGACAGTAATTTTTAAAGACAAATAAATGGACTTTCTCCTTTTTGTTTTTGAGTTTGAAATGGGGATACGTTTATTGTAATGAAGTAATTGTGATGTGACCTTCTTCTTTTACCTTAATCTTCAAAATTGAAACTTGCTCCAACTGTTGTTTCTTTCAGGCAATATCATAAAAATGTAACCATCCAGTCTGATAAAAAATCGCCTAAAAATTTGTTGACTTTGTACACAAATGATGTTTTATAAGCTTTCTCCCCTGAAAGCTACACTTCCACCACTGTCGCAAAATTCTGTCATAACTGAGTCACGTGTTTCTCCCTTACTGTAAACTGAACCACAACACTTGCAAACTACCCTGTTTAGCCTGCACTTACTTTCCAGTATAAACTTTGGTATTATTATCATTTAATTCATTTTTTAAAAACATTTCAGAACATGAAATTGCTAACTTCAGCCACACATCATGCACAGAAACAGTGTCTGATTAAAAAAATCTTAAATTAATGATATAACATGTAATCTTTAAATTTCCAAATGAAATCATGTCAGTCGCCACAGAAACCTTCCTTTTGTTCTTCAGCTCTGAGAGTAAAATTAATACACATTAACATTTTTTGTCATCACTCATCAAAAATACAGCCACTATACCTCTAGCTAGCAGACAGGTTGAGATCCAAATTGCACAGGAACAATTTGTGCATTAAATCTGTTGAGCTGTTTGAAACATTGAATTTGTAATTACCTGCCACTTATTAAAAGTTATTCCTTTTATGCTCACTCCTCTTCTGTACCACAAACACAACTTTATTGACAGGGATGGGACGGAAAAAAGGACGTGTGCAGACGGGATCATGTGGTGAACCCGTGTGTGGCATCAGAATCATCCAGGAAGACCAGAAAGACTGCAGAGCATGAAAACTGAACTGTTTGACAGTGTTTTATATTAAACTTCCTATCAGATATAATTACTCAATAACTGAAGGTGCCACCGTTCCGGACCACTTTAACCCCAGATCAGAGGGTAAATTAGACACATCTGACACTACATTTGATCGTTCGCTCGTTAATTAGTGCACTTGCACAGAACTTAATGACAAGGAAACATCAGTCACTAATGATTCATTGTCTCTGATTATTATTCAAATGGATGAAGTCACAGTCTGCTGTAAAATGGATGTTCAGGATGTCTTTCATGAGCAGAGGCTCAACACAATATTCCTGCAATTGGAAATGGAGTGTAACTCCCACAGCATCTGTCGTGACTAACCAGAGAACTTGTCTCTAATCCCCTCTATCTGTCCCTCTTATTTAAAACCAGTGTCGAGCAGATGAGCCAAGAAAACTGTGGTGTCTGTATCCGCGAAGAGTTTTTGTATGTTTGTTTAATACGTTATAATGCTGTTCTTCTGGCGCCCAGGGCGAGACTTGGGTTTATGATCTAATCATAGCATCACAGTGTGACGACAAGGCTTAGACCATGATTGATCCTGACATCTCCTGGTCAAGAACGGAAAGCTCAATTCTCTCTCGCCGCAGGGATTGCGACAAATTCTGAGCTGTTGGATGACAGATATAGGCATCACTGCCCATGTGTTAGTAGGAGTGAAAAATCACTACGCTGAAGGCCTCTATTGTACGTCTATTAAATATAGCTAGTAAGTATTTAAATACGTCCTGTCTGCGCACACCTGATCAGATTCCTTCTGTCACCAAAATAGCACAGTACTTGATTGACTTTTCCACTTGTCTGACTAGGTAGGAAACAGACGCACAAATCCTACTAATCCTTGACAACCAAATTACACCGAGGCTCCTGATCGTATACTGACACCCGCTGCTATATCTCTCACCCCACTTGGGTGTCTTCAAGACCACACTGAGTGACTGGACAAAAAACAGAGGGAGTGCTTTTTCGATAGGTATGCCACTTCGATGAAACGTAAATTGTGTCAAATGTGAGAACTTTCCATTGATGGTGTTATAGTTGTTCTGAGATGCACACATAAATAAAATGTTTTTATTGCAGTCAAGCAAATGGTGACTTAAAGCCGCCATGATGTGTGGCGGTACATGCTGGTAATGGCCAAAAGCTGCACTAGTTAGAGCTTGATGCTGAGCATCAAAGTAAAATGTAAGAGACTATGTAGTGTCAGATTATAATATTATTTTATGCCATGTTAGATCCTTAATTAAAGATTGTGAATTATTATGTAGTTTTAGTTTGCATTATTCTCCTGAATTAGAAGAAGGTGATAACTATTGCATTTGTTAAGCTGAGTTGCATTACATTAGACTGCTGGTTTATTGTGAATGAATGATATTGTTTTATGATGCATTATACTGCTGAGTTATGAGAAATACTGTTCGCAGAAAGTCATCGCCTTATTTGTCTGATTAGAGGAGAACAGAACATACTGGAGTTTTCTGCCCCATCTCAGCAGGAGCAGATAAACAGGGAGCCAAGGTTGTAGCTTAGGCACTGTGTGAGAGAAAGAATGTGAATGTTTAGGCTTTTATGATTAGGTGGGGGCCACTAGAGGCTATAAGAGTTTGATTAATGCTCCACCATTTTGACATCTGATGCTGTCTGCGTACGGTGTCCATCTCCCACGCGTGTGATCATTAAAATCATCGTTTGACTCAACCCGGCCGGACCAGTGTTGTTATTGTGGTTTTTCCTCTTGTATCCATCCCCAATATTTGAATCCATAACAGTAGTCACTCAAAACTGTTCATTAATAGCACTTTCAATGACAGTAGTCTTTTCAAAATGATATAAGGGTAGTTTTGCTTCATTCATAATGTCACTGCTTGACCTCCTTGTGTCAAACATCTATTTCTGTTGAGTGAGCATTAGTTGTAGACGTGTGCTATTTGTGGAAACACATAACAAGTTGTCTAGTCTGAGCATCTTGTCCATTTGACAGAGGAAGTGTCGCTATAGTGTGAAAACAGTACCTACTGCAAAGCTGAGGCTTAATGCTTGTCTCAGCTTTCTGCTTTTCCCCCATTTTATTCAATCACATAGGCTGAGACTTAGAGGCAGATGGAGTCTTTTACTTTTGTATACCCAAGGGTGATAAGGCCATTTAGGGTTACTGAGGTCACAACTAGGCAACTTTTCTTATTCCTCGATCTCGTGGGTAAATCGCCTGCCGCTGGGCCGATAGTGTATCTCATCATCCGAGTCCTCCGGCCGGGGTTCGAAGCAGCTGTCAAACTTACGCCTGAGACGTTTCTTGAGCTGGAAGGTGCGCACCATGTTGGAAAAGTTGTATTCCTGCTCCTTCAGTTTGGCATAGTAGTCGGAGAACTTGTTGAACAGAATGGAGATGGGCATGCCGTTAAGGATGATGCCAAAGGAGATACAGCCGAATGCCACACAGCGGCCGAGGTAGGAGATGGGGACAACATCTCCATAGCCCACAGTAGAGATGCTGACCTATAGGAAAAAAGGAATAGCGTCAGCTTCCAGAAAATTACTCAAAGCCAGTGCTCTCTCGTGTAGATTTAAGTAGGGATCAAGAGCAGAAGAAGTTTTCAGTTTAATCCTTACAGTACCTGCCTTTCACCTGGCCTCACGCACTTTGTATCCATTACTTTCTGTGAATCGAGTAATTAAAATGCTTTTTTTTGTACTGATAAACTGACATTTTGGCAGTTTGGAATAAATAGGCTCACAAAACCTTCCAGGAAAGTAGTGCTACATTTTATATTTCTTGAATGCAATCACTCTGTCTGGCTACAAATGAGACGCATTAAGCAGCATTAGAGGGAATTAGACACATATAAATTCACAGCTGCCACCAGATAAATGAAAACCATGTCCTCAGATGATACTGAAAGACACACAGAGTACCAGGCTGGTGACACAGTGTGACCCATGTGAACCTTCCTAGAAATGGTGTGATATTCATACCTCTAAATATTGATCATTTATATATGAAGCTTGAAAGTAAATTTGCATAAGCTACTGTTTAACCATATGACAGCTTGGTGGCCATCAGTAGCCACTCTCCACATCTGTATAGGCTAGATAATTTATATCAAGTTTATGTGACCCTGGAGTTACTCCACATCTTTCTCTTCATTTCAGATATAGTACCAATTATGGAAGATACTTTGGGGTAAGAATTACACAAAGGCAAATCCTACATTTATTATAGTTAGTAGGTTTTTCTGCAAGAGAGACAATTTCAGAATATTATTTAGCCAACCATTAATTCACTAAAGAAGACTGTGTTTGAGCTCTTGAATATAATCAGTGTTTACTGCATTTTAAAGGCATAAAAATAGCACGGAACATGATCTGTACTGTGAATCTTTGCTTTGGTCTGACTAAGCAGGCAGCACAAATCCAGATAGACCTAATCCCTGACATCCGAAAAGCACTGCACTGCTTGATCATACTGACACACCCCAACTGAGCTTCCCTTCAGCGCTGTCAAGAGGAAGAGCTTACCAAGCTTCATAACTGAGTTAATTGATCCGGAAGAAGCTGAGTGGCAGCCGGTAAGAGCTGGCTACACGCTCTAAATGCTGTAAAACATTAATTGCCCCATTCATAATGAAAAGATGTGGAGCAACTGTGGTGTTATAAGTAGGGTTACATCATTAGTGTGGCTGGACCTAAAAATTGGACTTGAAAATATTTTCAAAAATAATTTACAATATCATCACAGCATCCCAAACATATTAGAGCCATAGAACTTTACTGGACGTAGAGCTTGTCCCGTACTCACCGCAGCCCACCACCAGGCATCTGGTATGCTGCTGAACGGTGTCCCGGGCTGATCCACCTCCACAGAATGCATCAGAGCAGAGAAGGTGAAGATGCCCATGGCGATGAACAGAAACAGACAGCACACCTGCAGCACGACAGAACAGAGCACGTCAACGACAGCGCTTGTTTATATGAAACTATGTCATAAAGCAGACACTATTTTAGGGGCTTGCATCCAGTAATATGACAATTTGAGATGTTACTATAAAGCCTTCCTGACATTTCTGCACTCGACAGGCTGTGTAAGCTTTGTTCAATTAATGGGTTTTAAACACGTGATATGCAATGAAACCATTCTGTTTTTTGTTAATTAAATTAATAAATTTGATATTATGTTACATTAGTGAAGTTTAGAGCTGCTGGTAGGGGGATTTTGTTCTTTATCATAGCCTAATCATCTAGTGTCGCTCTCTTCAAGAAATAAAATATGCAAATTTAAATAGATTGTGATATCCTATTGTAAAACTATCATAACCTTCTTCTCTACTTCTCCTCTCCTAGTGGTGACTTTCACATAAAACTACCTCCTGTTCCTCTTATGTCTCTTCAAAGCCTTGCGGGTTGCCATGTTATTCAAAGGCCTTCAAATGTTACCAGCATTTGTGTTTATTGATTATTCCCTTCATACCTGTTCAGAGCACTGGCGGATGGTGAAGCCGAAAGCCCTCATGCCGGTGGAGTGACGGGCAAGCTTCAAGATACGGAAGATGCGCATGAGCTTGACCACTTTGAGCACCTTGCTGACTTTGCTGACTCTTGACATGGCCTTCAAATCCTCCTGAGCACTGATGTCTTCAACGTCTAATACAAAAGTCTCAAAAATGATCTGGAGGAAGTAGGGCATGACGGCTACCAAATCGACAAAGTTGAGGGCGCTCTTCACAAAATGCTTGATGTTTGATGTGGTGAGTAGTCGCAGAAAGTACTCCAACGTGAAGAAAAGGATAGAACTAACCTCCACCCACTCCATGTAGGTTTTGCCTGCAAGTTTGTACTGCCTAAGTTCTTTGACTGTATTCAGAGTCATGGCAACGATAGAGATAAGCACAAAGAGACTGGAAAACACTGCAAAGGCTTTGGCTGACAGTGAGGAGTAAGGATTCTCCATCAAGTCCCAAAGTGCTTTACGAAAGTTTCCAAGAAACATGGTCTTGTAGCCCTCGTCATCATGGTGAGGTTTAATCTCATCGATCAGCTCCTGGTTAACCTTCAGGTGTTCTCTGATGTCGTCCAATTTCTCCTCAAACAGAATGCGGCAGCACCTGAGAAAGACAAACAAATGCTTTACCATAGCTACTTTTTAAATATCCACAGACAAAGCCACAATAGATACACTGCATATCAAATATCTACAGCACACCTTGGAGTATCCTTCAGTTTGAGCCCCCAGAATGAGATCTCTTCCTCAAAGTTGACAGGACACAAGCCATCCATCACCCACAGAACATTACTGCAGTAAAAGTGAAATATGTAATGGAAAAACATGGGGTCCCTGTCAAAGAAGAACTCGTTGTTCTGAACATTATAATCGTCGCAGAGCGTCAGACGCTTAACTGGATCATTGCACAGAGCAAGGACTCCGATCCTGGTCTTTGGGTATTGGAGGACCAAGTGTTTAGGGATGTGAAACACCTTTCCGCCCACATTTAGGTTGACAATGTTTGATTGCCAGGGGTTTGGTGCATCCTTCTTCTCATCTTTTTTCACCTCTTTTCTGGCACCAGGAGCGTCAAGGTTGTCCATAGATGTCCACGGTTTTACTGAGCTGTCCTGTGAAAAGGGGAATTCACTCTCCTCTTCTTCGATGCTTTGCGTGAAACTAAAGTCGCGTTTTACGGATGCAAAAAGACTGGAGCGACGTTTTTTTAGAATTTTCCACTTCTCCATTGCGACAGCTGCTCAGAAAACCAATCACTGGAAAATGTTTTATGCCAAGTTTGAATCAAATCACTGGAGAAAAATGATAATATATTTTTTCTTTAAATCTACAACATCAAGCAAAAATATCACCATGGTAAAAAAGAAAAAAAAAATCCTCCAGGTTGAAATAAAGACAAAGAAAGAGCTGTGGTACTTTTGAGTCACTGTGCAAGAAGATCAACTGCATGAGTTAGGGCTTCAGCCTCTTCACTGATTCTTTAATCCTATTGCTGTTCTTTCTGTCCCAGCGCAAGTTAAAAATACTGTTCACAAGGATTAGCGTTGTGATTTAAGGCTTTGACTTCTGAGAGAGGAAGAAAAGCAGAGAGGGTGGTGTCAGGACAGTATTGCATGGCTACCAAGGCTACAGAGAGCTTTTACACAGGATATTCAGGTAGATTACACAAATTATCAGCTATGGCCATTTTGACCTATTGCTGAACTAGTTAAACAAGCCTGATTTTAGAATTAAAGTCAAAATACATTAAAATTAATAATGACTGATAAAAATTTTCTTTGTTTTCTGTATATTCTGCACAGACCCTTATCACTGTTTATCACTGATATGTTTCTCTTTACAATAACTCACTGGTATAATTGACAAAGTATTCATTTCAATATTAAGTCAAGCCAACTAAAAACAAAATATTGATTATATAACAGTGAATTTATTTAATGTACTGAATCAGTAACCTTTTAGATACTGACTTTGGATAAATAGGCTGTGTTTTTTGACTGATATCACAAGCATTTGTAGTTACTCCAATAATTCAGTATTTGAATTGTCTGTATGTACGCACAAAAAAAGAGATACAGTTACACAGAGACAAATTCCTTTCTCTGTTTCTGCACATTAAAATAGTTTTGGAAACTCTGTGAATAATGGTTTGGCCCAGGTTTCCACCATGGGTGCTTCGAATGGTATTTCCCAATCTACCGGAAAAGAAGGTAACTACGAATGTATAATAGTTTTTATTAAAGTTCGTTATTGTTGTTATTACTTGTAAGTTTATATTCTGTTACTTGTAATTTGATTAAAAAATAATTTTAAATTTTAAATTTTAATAAACTAAAAGATTACAGTTGCCATATATGCCATCCGTGCAGCACGTGACTTCCTTTCCGGTCTAACCTGACAACATGGACGCCAGCCGCGTGCAGCCCATCAAGCTTGCAAGAGTAAGAAAATCTATAAAACGCTGAAAATGATCGTATCAAAGCGATTAGATGCCCACAACAATAAGTATTGTTTCAAATGGGCTCAAAATTTTTAGGCTAAATCCACTTTTTGTGTCGTAGTTAGCAAACGTCTCTTCGGCTCTCGTGCTTCTATCATGGAGGCCTGTCAATGCTACAGTCTCTGCTAGCTGCCGCAGTACTTTTCTTTTCTTTATTCTCTGTGTTCGTTAAAAATTATATATATGTATTATATTGATTTTAGAGATTTGATATTCATGTTGCTCGTGTTTTCATTTTCAGGTCACCAAGGTTCTCGGGAGAACCGGTTCCCAGGGACAATGTACACAGGTATGCTAGTTTGGCTAACACCTCAAATTTTATCCGGCACAAACCAGCATATTTGCGATTAATATTTACTTTTTATATGTGTAAGCATAATTTGAGTTATTGCCAAGGATATACACAATCTAGGGCTGTAAATTCATGTGAAATTAAAAACTAGATTTCTAAACAAAGGAAAAAATAACTGAAACAATATTTTGTACCTCTTAAAAAGGGCTAGGATGAAAAATGCAAGTTTCGTGTTGTCTTAGATAATTTGTTTACACATTAAGTATGAGGTATTGAGACAGCTGTTTGAAGTTTGGACATTGATTTAGCTGTAAGTCAGGGGTTTTGTTTGTTTCTTTAAAAACAAAACAAAAAAAAACTTGATCTGAGCTGAATTTTTTGCTCCTGATAAATATCCTCCATAGTACTGTAACTAAAGTCACTAACGTTGAAACTGGGCAGATTCGCTCTACCAACTAACTGAAACTAAGCTGAATTATTATCAGAAGTTTAAGATGAAAAACTGATTAAGCTACAAAATATGACTCCTCTGATTTCTTTTACCACAAAGGAGGCAGGTTATTTTGGGGGGACAAAGTTTTAACCTGGATTTTAACTACTAATGACATACTCGGGCAAGCCACTGATCCTAACTGGAAACCACTTTTAATAGAGAAACCAGATGTATCTTTAAAATGTATCAATGCTTTCATTCATACTTTTTTTTTTTTTTTTGCTACAATGTAGCTTGCCTTAGGGACTAAGTAAAGCGCTATACAAATGCAGGCCATTTAACTCAGTTGTCATTTAGTGTGCCGTTTGGTGTACTGGTTACTTGGGTTAATGATGACAATTTATGTTACATTCATAGCTGCACCCAACTTAAGTCCCTTTTTTCTTAGTACCTACTCAGATTGACTTGCAGTAGTTTTCGGGGTTTTCCATTAGGTCATACTACATGCTACCTGCTAACGGGGTTACAAAGCGATCTGAGCAGGTAGGTCCTAAAATGTTGCATCATCAGACTGCATGCCACCGATTCGCTGGTCAGTGTCGGGATGAGAGCATTACCAAGTCAATCTGTCAAGGTACTAATGGGAAAAGGGTCTATAGTTAAGATAACATACATGTGTTTATACTTCCATTCTTCAAACTGCTGTACCACTGTGCTGCCCACTAACTGAGTACTTTATTACTAAAATGTGTGTTCACTTGATTGTTGGGTGTTCACTTGATCACTTTTACAGCATTGCAGAGTGAGATCCTCAGGTACTGTTTTCTGACAGTGAAACAGCAGGGAACAGAGTCGGGGTCCCAAAAATTAAGCAGATTA
Source organism: Perissodus microlepis (assembly GCF_051167445.1). NCBI lineage: Eukaryota > Metazoa > Chordata > Actinopteri > Cichliformes > Cichlidae > Perissodus > Perissodus microlepis. Next base: position 12,022,825 of record NC_140478.1, read on the forward strand.
TAAAAATTTTTTTTTTTAAAAATGCCATCCGAATACATTTTTAGGTATTGTGCTATATCACCCCACAGTTACTCCTTGTTGAAATTGATTATCATGACCATTGATTTATTTTCCATGTTAAGTGGATAGTTTAAACCACTGAAAAATTTCAAAATAAATATATATTTTGAATCACGACTGCTTTGCTCCCTTGCCACAGAAATAGGAATGCATAACAAAAACAAAATGAGGAAAAATCAATATAGGCTGTCTGTAAACATTTGAACAAAACCCTCTTTAATTGGTACATCATTAATTTAAACAGAAAAATTTGTCTGCTGTAGAGTCATTTTAATGTTTAAGTTTTGGGCGCTCCCGTTTCCCACCAGGTCCGTGTCGAGTTCATGGACGACAGCAACCGCTCAATTATCAGGAACGTGAAGGGCCCAGTCAGAGAGGGAGATGTGCTGACACTCCTGGAGTCTGAAAGAGAAGCCAGGAGGCTGCGATAGGTGAGACAATATAACCTCAGGTGATCAGTGTTTTGAGTCATTAAACTGTCAGCATTGGTGAAGCCCACAGTGAGAGTGCTGATGGATAATATGCACTTGACCTTAGATACTTTGATGATGCTGAACATTATTGTTATTAAAAACTTAGTGAACCAAGAACAGTTTAGGATAATAAAACACTGCGGGGGAGGTGATGACAATGTTTGCCGTTGTATTATAGTTAACAAGAAGTAAAAAATATTCCCATAGTACTAACATGCACTATGGGAATATTTATATTCCTTATATAACCTTATAAGGTTAGAAAAAAACATTAAAAATGGCTTGCAGTAAATCATATTGCGGATCGATCTGTTTTTGGCTTTGAAATGTCCATATGTCTTAAACTCAACCTAATGTTCTAAGTTCTCAATTCAAATATCTGCAGTATTAGATCATAATTGCATCTGGGCCACTGGTCAGAAGCTCTTATCTAGTTAAAGTGTAACAGAGCTGCACAAAGGTTGCCTGTTTTCAGTGTGTAGGGAATATATCCCATGGTGGTCAGGGGTTGATGTTTGAATTCTTCCTTCAGTCCTCCCGATAGGCTGCTCATGTCTAATGCTGCTCAATTCAGAGCGTATCAATGTTCTGAATTTGGGAATGTATAAGACTTAAACACAGGCTTAAACCCTTCTCGCTTGCTCTGTCTTCACAGTGCTTGCTGAAGCTGCCAGTCCAACACTGTGGAGCATCAACTACAGCAGGATGCAGTCTTTTTCAGTGGACTACCCGCCGCTTGTTCAGATGTTTTGAAATAAATTTGAGTTGAAAATTATCATTGAAGTCTTCTTTCTTTTATACTAAGTGATTTTTTTTTTTTAATTCAATAAACTGGAACATTAGCTGCCATGATAAACTTGCGTGAGACAAGTAATAGCTCATTATTCAATTCAATTCAATTTTATTTATATAGCGCCAAATCACAACAAAAGTCGCCTCAAGGCGCTTCATTAATAGTAGGTGAGGTGTGGCTGTCAAATTCTTGTACGCTGAATGTGAATTAAGCGAAATAATCCAATACTTCTATACATTTAGTTACTCCGAAGTGTCAACTTCTCAAGTCTATCATTCCATTACAGTTCAAAAGTAAGACTAGTTTTAAACTACTCTTTCAGAGTAAATGGATGTTAGTTCTTTCAACTGCTTCCTTAAGGGGTCATTACATGGAAAAATCTACCACCATCTCACCCTGTCCCTAACATCTGCGTCTGTCATACAAACTCCCTGCATGTCCTTTATCATGCCCATGAACACCAATTGTCAAGTATATCCACCTTCACTCCTGTGCACGTGTCCAAACCATCTCGCCTCTTAACCTCCAGCTCCTGTAAATAATTCTGTAATTACTTTTTCCCAGACACAGATAAGTAGATTTTTTTAAAAATAAAAATAAGCAAACAATACAAGGCTATTATAGCTGTTTTCTGTTGCACTGTTGTGTATGAAAATTAAGGAATTTCCACAAATTTAGCGGGCACGCCATTATTTTACCTTGTGCAGTTTACGTTCCGCCCAGCAGGGGGCAGTGTCTGAGTTTTAAAAGCTAACGGAATTGACCTACATTTCAGGTACAACACAATCGACTGCATGTAAGAAGTAAGCAAGTGCTGACTATTTACAGGCCAAGCTCTCTCCTTTAAACTAACTTAAACATTCATGCCACCGTTCATTTCCAGCAGTGTTGTTTCTCCATCATAAACTCTAATAATAAAGGGACAAGCTGAAAAAAATCCGCACAACATAATTTGTATCATTAAAAATCATTAGAACTTGTCTGTGTTTATTTTCCACCAAAAATCATATTTATCCACATTAGTTTTAATTTATATTTTTAACTGCAATGGCTCCCCACTTTGAGCACCACTCCAAAGCCGTGTAGCTTGTATAGCTAATGAACACAGTACAGACAGATTCAAATTGTTCAAAACATATGTGACCCGTTTTCTCAAATTATTTAAGATAAAAGCTGAGGATGTACTCGTTAACACAGCTATAGTAATGCTTTCCCCTCCAGATCTACTTGCTGTTCTTCAGTATTAGAAGTGAAATCTGGTCATGAATGCTGGTGATCCAGGTTTAGCGTGGCTGTTTAAATGTTGAGGTCTAAAGAACTTCAAGGTCAGTTACCTCTGAACTAACGATGTGTAAATGTCAGGAAATACATCAGTGGAATACTGAGCAGTCTGTAAATTAGTACTCTGCAAAGGTATCTGGCTAAATTCCAGCTTGGGGTTCCTGAAGGATCTCGGCGGTTGTTTAAACAGGAAAGGAGGTCAGTTTGAGTTATATACACTGTAGGTTTAATGATCTCCTATTTTACCTTGGCCTGTTTTACAGACACGTTGTGTGCAAAGCTGAGTTTAACTTAAATACTTAGGTGCCTTTTTCAGACATACAGTGCAGTGAAAAAGTATTTACCCCTTCATGATTTCATAGTTTTATGCACATTTGTCACACTGACATGTTTGTGCCAACCGTAGCAGCAAGAACTGCAATCAAGCACTTCTTTTAACTGACAATGGGTCTTTCACATCCCATGTGGAGGAATTTTGGCCCACTCTTCTTTCCAGAAATAATTAAATCAGACACACTGAAGTGTTTTTGAGCATGAACGATCTGTTTAAGGTTAGGCCAAAGCATCTTAATCTTTGATTTAAGTTCAGACTTTTACTAGGCCACACCTAAACCTTCATTTTGGTTTTTAGCCATTCAGAGGTGGACTTGCTGGTGTGTTTCTGATCATTGTTCTGTGGTAGCCTATAATCCAGGCATACTTGAGTTTCAGGGCATGAACAGATGGTTGGACATCCTCCTTCAGGATTTTCTGGTAGGGAACAGAATTCATGGTTCCATCAGTTATGGCAAATTGTCCGAGTGAAGCAGCAAAGCTGGGGGGGGTGCCACTTTTGCCCAGTCTCTCTTTCTTATTGTTGAATCATGAACTCTGACCTTAACTGTGGCAAATAGGCCTGCATGTCTTCAGATTACATTCTGGGTTCTTTTCTGACATCCTGGATGAGTTATCAATATGCTCTTGGAGTAATTTCAGTTTCCTCCAGTTGTGAATAATAGGTCTGACTGTGCTTCAGTGATGTCCTAACACCTTAGAAATTACTTTGTAACCCCTTTCCATTCTGAGAGATGTCAATGACTTTATTTCTCAGCTGTTTCTTTAGATCGTGGCAAAATGTGTTGCTTTTTTGAGATCTTTTAGTGCTTCACTTTGTCAGATACCTTCTATTTAAGTAGTTTCTAGATTAAGCAGGTCTGTCAGTAATCAGGCTTGAGTGTGGCTAGTGAAACTGAACGAAGGTTTGAGTTCTAAAAAGATTGAGACAATATCTGTGACTTCTACAAGAAAGGATCAGCGTGCAGTATATGTGGAACCAGAGAGGAAATTTGACATGCTGGCACTTGACGGCTTTTCCAGGAGAACCTGAAGGAGACAAAATAACACAGTGAGAGAGGTGAGGGACAGAGGAGAGAAGAGACAAACTGCTTTGTCTCTTTTCAACCTTCAGACATGAATCCTGATAAACCCCATTTATCCTAAAGTGGTTATTTACCCAAATGAGCTTTACCTGCAAATCAGAAAACACACTTCAGCTTGTAGCTGACTGTTACTCACAAATGCTTCAAAATCAGCGTTCTCTGGAACAACAGAAGCAGTCCATAAGGAAGAGGAGAGAGTCCTACCATGTTTATGTTTTCAGTCTTCGGCAGCTCCGTGCATGAAAACAACTTGCTGTCACCTTGGCCCCTGCGTCACTGTCATTCTGCCCCTCTCCAACCCTCTGCGTCAACAACCCTTCAAGAACTTCGGTTGGCATGTGTTTACCACCTCTTCCGTATCGCTCCCGTATCTCCCACCGGTCCTTGTTTCCACTCATTTTTTGAAGCAGAAATAGAGCAGGTTAGAAGAAAATCCATCCCAAGGTCTCTACTTGTTTGCCTGCATGCCACCAAGGTCTAATCCAGCCAGGAGAAAACATCAGCAGTCTGAGACAACAAGTCTGTTTGTCTCAGATCTTTAACACGGTTCCAGAGAAACCAGGAAGAAATCAAGGACATTGTGACTTGTAGAAGTGCAGCTACTGTAGCGCTGTTGGTGTGCTTTGGAGTTGGTGGCGAGGACGACAGAGCCGAAAGGTGTGTGTGTGGATCTGCAGACGACCTAAACCAAAACTCCCAATGAATAATAATGTTGCTAAATGTGTCAGTAAGTATAAAAAGGGTTTAACAGTGCATCTTCTACAACACGAAAGTACTGTGTTTCTTATTCTGCTTGATCAAAATGCAACTTTAGTATCATCAAAAAGTATCAAACTAAAAGTAAAAATGTTTATAGTCATATAGTTCATTATTAATTTGTTTGTACTTAGTTATATAGCCATCAATAAAGCAAATAGCTATTGTGGCTTCTTTTAAAGCATCATATACTTTCCTCTGTACCAGTATGTTCTGTAAGGTCTCAAGAAATACATTGAGAATAGTATAGTATGTATAAAGGTATTATTTGAATGACTTAATGATAACGTTCTTACAAATATTAGAAGGGGACTCTCTGAAAATAAGGGAACCTGGCTAAAGGCTTTGGGCTTTGTTTCTCATGCAGGGTAACAGGAAGTGCAGAGGGGGGGCTGATGGAACCTACAAGGGGAGACAGGCCACCGATGTACACACTCTGAACACAACCACGACCTGTGTCAAGGCCATGAAATTTACAAATGGGGCCCATAGGACACATAGGCCCAGAGGACAATAACCCCAGAGGTAACTAGAAGTCATTCCCTGCCCCTCTCTTTCAGTCCCTCTGCTGGTATCTAGTTCTTTGGCTCCATCCCTGCTGATTACTGAACTGTAGTACACTCTGCATTTGAAACGGTTATCCTTATTTCCTGCCTTTAATTTGTGGAAAATGAGGTTGGTCCACTTAGCCAGATTTTCACATTCAGTGTCAACGAGAATCTTTATAAGAGGGAAATGCTAAAAAAAAAAAAAAAAAAGATTAAAAACTTTTAAGCATGCACAGTGCATCTTTCACTCAGAACATGCTGATTCTGTTTATCAGTTTGCAAAATCACACACAAGACCTTGCCTGAACTATAACTCTGAATACAGACAGAAAGAAATGCACATATAACCATGTGACCATGAACAGCATGCCACAGAAAAAAGAAATATATAAGCAGAAGAAGGCAGCTGGGTGATAAAGTACAAAACACAGTTTGGACATGCTTGATTTGCTTTTGTGTAAGCTAAAGTGCAAAGAGGGGGGAACAGCTTCATTGTGCGAAGGTCAGAAACACAATACATTCACTCATTTATTTATTTATTTTATAAAGCACCTCCCACTCCCACACACACACAGTGTGCATGACTTATGCAAAATATCTCTCAATTCGCCGCACAACAGCAGGTGCTCGCACAGACGGGAAAGTGACGGGCTCACATACAGGGTCAGATTCTTGGCGTCTGATAAAAAGCCTGTTGTGGAGGGACGGTAAAGAAAAAAACACTGTTTTGAAGCTCTGTACAGGTTTCTAAGTAAACACTGTAACAACAAGGCTTTGTGTTCTAGCTCCATAACTGCTGGAAAAACTTCAGTACTGGCACGGTATCATGTATTATTCCAGACGTGAAAATGTCTGTGTGGGGTGATGTGATCTGGCTCGTCTTATGGCCCTGCTATACGACTTTGGGGGATTTAAAAGTACAGTCGGGTTCAGTAAGCACTCACTCTCCACATCGCTGTATTATTTCTTCATATGGATCACAGCTTGTAGGTAAAAAAATGAATCAGTATGTTGCTCATCACTGCTTGTCATTGTAGCGTCATGTACAGTACAAACCACAGTGGCCAGCGGGCTTAAACAAATGTTATCTGGGTTAAAGGTGGTGTTGATTTCACGTCAGTTCAGATGTGCTCTCTAAAATACAGAAAGAGACATATTATGACAGTTTGAATGCACGCACAATATGCAGTCGATGGCACATGCTAAAATTTTACAGAGGTCACTGAAGAGTTAAGTTCTAGTGATGTTGCATTTAGGTTTTATATTACATTCCTGAAAGATTTTTGCATTTATTACATGGGTTTGTAGAGCCACAGAAAATCAAAATATAGCTGTAAAAGCCCGAGCTGCTGACACACCCAGCACCCAAGCTTTAATGGAATTTGCCGTGCTAAAATCCAAGTTTAAAACAAAAAAAATTTACTAAATTTTCAATTGGATGTTACTCTCTCTGTCTATCTGAACTCAGGTGAAGGATCTTCCTTCTATTATGTGTAGAAAAGATTATGTACCAACTTTCAGCCCAGGTGAAAAGACAAAATTATTTTTATTTACCACAATAAAGAAATAAAGAAAAAAAACACACAAAATAACATACTGGCTAAAACTGTTGTTTATGCATTATTATTATTATTACTGCTTCTTTTAATTCCATTCCTGCTCTGCTGAGAAGAATAGCTCTGATTTGCAACGTTACTTGTAAAAAAACAGGGGAAAAAGCAAGGCCTGAACTGCTTTCTGGTGCCACAGTTCCAATTAGGATTCTGGATTTGGATTAACGCAGATCAAGGCAGTCACTCTGAGTTTTAATGGGGATTCAGCAGATGGTCAGAGGTCATGCACTCAATGTGGACTCTTATAATTCTTGAAGTGGTTCAAGTGGTGCATTTCCTGAGAAGACACTGTCTTCTCACAGGAGGTGGGCGGTTTCACTGCAAACAAATTTAGCGTATTGTCATTTTCGCAGCAGGAATAAGAGACATAAGAGCACGATTCCTGCAGAAATGTCAGTGCTAAAGAGTGCACATCTGCTCTGACACACTCACGGGTCAGAGCCTCCACTATTTAGCAAGAACACTCTGTAACACAAGCCTACTTTCCTTCTCTTTCTTCTGCAAACCACCAGCTGCTTAACGCTGGGGAGGTTGTCTGCCAGTACCCTCAGCTTTCCCACAAAAAGCCTCATTCACAGTCAGATCCCACTTCAGTTCAAGTGTCTCTTCCACCTCCACTCCTGTTGATTAGAATTAATTGAGAAGTGAATTAGTATCATTGTGATTAGCGACCTACACCCTGTGACCCAAAGTGCTTCTTACGCCGTGGTGAACTCAGTGTGCGTGCGTGAATGTTTCATAAGAGGCCGATTAGTTCATGGGAATCAGGCTCGGTAACTGGGGTACACACCAAGGGGCTCATTTTGGGGACAAACAAGGAACAAAGCTGCATCCTCTGAAACCCCAAGGAGACTAAACAGCCACAGAGATTTCCATAAAATGTAAAAGACGGGTTCTGGAGAGATCATTCAAAGCCCGCAGCCTCATTTCTGCACAATCCCAAGCCAATATAGATATGTGTTTCTATTTATTTCCAGCTGCGGCATTTAGTTAGGAATTCACGTAAACTCTTTTTGTTCTCCTGTGGCTTATATTTTCAGAGCATCTTGTATATTTCTCGGTATGTACACACTGTTAAAGAAATATATAGAAATAAACTGATTAGGTTTTTGATCTCACTCCACATAAAATCTGTGCTTTAATAAATGAGATAGTTACAGCCTCAGAGACTGTTACCTGACCTCAAACATGGGGCAGGTCTTATTTAAACACTTTTGTTCTGATTAAAAAAGATACACCATGATCCCTGTAAATGTTTAGAGTTGCTGTGAGGAGAATATTTTTTGGTTGTCTATTTGTGCAGAGCTAGGCAGGCGTTAGATTTACATTTTTTGGAAGTACACTAGTTATTTTCAATATTGAGAATTTTGTCTTCTTTTTTTTAAAGAAAGAAAATAAGTGGCAGTCATTCCTAAGTAAAGGTTAATTATGAAGTACCACAGGGTTCAGTGCTAGGACAAATTCTATTTACATATATATGCTTAACTTAGGCAGTATCATTCCAAGACGTGGCATACCAGAGGTTTCTTCCAGAAAAGAAAGTTCTTCCTTCCCACTGTCACCAAGTGCTCGCTCATAGCGCGTCATCTTATTGTTGTGGTTTCTGTATTATTGTAGCGTCTTTACCTTACAATATAAATACCTTGAAGTGACTATTGTTGTGATTTGGTGCTATATAAATTGAATTGAATTGAATTGAATTGAATTGAATTGAATTGAATTGAATTGAATTGCTGGGACCAGTTAGCGTTGCACAGATGTGGAAAGTAGTTAACATAGAACATCTTTCTTTTTATCTTTACAAAAAGCAAAAACAAGCTGAAAAGCAGCTTTTGGGCTGTTCTCTCAATGGCTTCTCCGGTTGCTTTCATTAGTAACCATCCCAGCAGTTCATCTTGGTGCTGTGCTTTTATAGCTGTTGTGTAACTCTGGATTTTGTGGCCAGAAGGGAGGGAAAAAAACATCACACTGCAGAATTGACTCAAATTCTTGGTGCAATCTGTCACCCAACTGTCCTGATATTACATTTCTCTGCATAGTCTTACAGAATTTAGCCTGAGGACGACTCTATTACTATTCAAAGTCTTAAATAGATAGCATTAGTTTGCTCAGTGTACTTGGTTTAACCCCAAAAGTGTGTAAATCACTGTGGATCTCCGGCACCATCAAAAGAAAAAAAATGTATGATGGGAAGACAGCTGCTGTTCTCAGCCACAGTCTATACATATCTAAATTTTCCAAAATGGAAAATGTGTGGGCTACATTCTGTACTTTTGTGCTTCCTGCATCTGGGTTACTCATTTAGTCCATAAGCAATAAAAAATAAAAAATAAAAACACTGAGGGAAAAGCATCCAGCATCTGTCTGCATGTGTTCCTTATATGTCCAATCGGAGAAGTTAAAGTATCCAAAGCTGTCAGTCAAGCAGAAGCACCATGTTCTTTTGTATCATGCAGCATGTCTGTGCATGTACGTCTGAGGTGAGGTGACTTGTAAAAGGTGTTTGTCTGTGTGCTCGGCAAGAACGAATAATTATATAAACACGCAGTAGACTGTGTGTGTTTTGTCAGCTGCACAAAAAGAGCAATAGTAATTATTCATTCTGTTACATTACATAACTTGTTTTTTGTCCCAAATGTTTTGAACTCAAACAGAAAAATGGCTCCATGATTTTACTAAAGAACTGAGAAATCACAGTTCGGTTAAGCAGGTTGTTAAAGTTCACAAACAGGCATAAAATCTGGCATTTAGTGTGTGGAAACTGAAGGATTCTCTTGGAACATGCAATATGTAAACAGGGCCATGTATTGAACTGTTTATTTCTATTATCCCCGTGTATCCGCTTCTTCCATGTACCCAATGAACCCAGCTGGAGGTGAAACAAGTCACACCTCATGTTTCAGGACAGCTGGAGGCTTAAAAGAAACTGGCAGGTTTTGATTCGCTCGATGCTGCGTCGCATTCAGTATGCAGTGCTTAAGGCGAAAGCAGTAGAGCAGGCACTGAAGACCCACCACCGCCATCACCCCTCCTTGTAGACAGATGAGTACAAGTCAAAGTTGAGCAAGTAGGCAGGGTATGCTCTCACTTCTGGCCACTGGGAGGCAGAAGTGCGTTTTCTTTGGCATTTATTTGGAGGACAGGAGCTGGAAAACTGGTTCTAGCTAGTTCCCCTCTACATCTGGATGGTGCCTGAGTGTATCTCTGCTTAAATAAATGTCTTCAAAGATGTATATTTTTAAAATGTCCACTTTTTACTGTAGTGTCAGACACACCGGTCTGATTTATAACTGTAAATTTGAAGAAATGTTTAATTAGCTGTGGCTGCAATCCACTATGGATCTCTTATAGTTCATGTTCCATGACTATGAGGGCCACCTTTCATGTTACCGTTCCTTTAAATAAAAAAACTAATACACTACACCAGGAGTAAAACTGTATTATTGTAGGGTCTTTGCCTTGTAATATAAAGTGGCTTGAGGCAACTGTTGTTGTGATTTAGTGCTATATTCAATAGTTAAAATTGAGTTTAAGTAAAAGCTATATATATAATTCTGATGTCACCCCTATTATTAAAAATAAATAAATAAATAAAACCAGCCTTTTATCGACGACCAGTCCTGTTGTACGCAGGCCTATTCGTCTTCTAGAGTTGCATCCTTAATCCATCTTCACTGAGTCAATCACAGAGCAGTCATGAGCTCCATTCGCCGGCTGTGCAGTCGCCTCGAAAGGTCACTGCTTTCCTGCTCCTCATGAATATCTCATGATATGTGTGATGGATGTGTTTGAGCCTGCCTTGTGTGATCATATATTTATAATCTCATCAAACTGGGACATGAAAGAAGAAGCTTCAGTTGTTTTCTTTCCTCCGGGTTTTTCTTCAGTTTTTCATTTTTATTTTTATTTTTATTTTATTAATTTAAATATTTTTGGATGTGAATTTCCGGCAAAGACAAGTGGAAAAAACTGTGATGTAAATCGCCCAAAAACCTCATGAAACAGCCAGCCCATGAGAATCGGTTTACTGCCTCCAGCACCTGCTTTTTTTTTTTTTTTCTTCTTTCATTCTTCCCATTTTCCATTCCCTCGTACACAACCATGTCTGTGGGGGTGAAGGGGGGGCTGCACTAGGATTTACAGATGTTCTGTGTTTGGAATCTGGGTAAAAGGTCAGCATGCCGGCCAGCGATGGGAGCGGCCATTTTGGGAAATTGAATAAGCAGCTGTGGCAGTGAGGTGTGGATGCGGTGATGAGCAGGGACACACACTCGCTCAGAGGAAACGCGGGAGACTGATTCCCACACTGTTTAACATCCGTGACATTAAACAAATTTTTAAAAAATGATAACAACAGTTTTTGTAATCAATGGGTTTAGTCTGTTCTGGGGTAAATATATAAACTGTCTGCTCATCAGCTCTTCATGTTTGAGCTGATTTTATTCTTGTTTTTACTCGAATACTAAGCTCTGGGGTACTTGTACATACTTTGAGTAATTCCAGTAGCTACTTTGTGTCGTAAGTCCATTACATTTTGATAGATCGTGTACTTTTTACTTTACACTTTTTGGATCGCAGTTACCATTTGTCGTATACATTAAAACTCTACACATATGATCTTGTAAAATATAATAACACTGGCACTGATTAAAGTTTCCAGCAGCATGTCAATAGATGTAAACATTAAAATGCAGCTTAATGTTAATAGTGTACGTGCAGCATGCTATAAATCACATAATTAAATGATATAGAACAGAGTAGACGGCTTTGCTGTGGGTAATGAGCACAGTTTGTGAAAATATTTGTGTGTACTTGAGTAAAGCATCTGAATACTTCTACCCCTGATGAAATCTAAATATCTGAAAAACGACATTTCTTCTAGACAGTCTGAAACGGTCCAGTGTGCTGTATGTCAAGGTCTCCTTCAACAGACACATTCAAACAGCTTGTTTTTTTCCACACATGACAGATGGAATATTTAGCAATCTTTACAGGAAAAAAAGTAATCCTTCATTCGTTTACACCCTTACTGTAGCTCACATCCCTCCCAAGTTCTGTATTGTCCTGAAGGACTGCATAAAGGCTGGTATGTAATCAGCATGTACCATCATGACACACGTAAACCACCAGACAGTCATCGGGGTCATTACAGGAATTGTTGGATGAATCGAGTCTGTTTTTTGTTATGCAGTAATCCTGCTTGTGCCTGCTCTACAATCACTTGGCCTTTCATTAAACCGTAAAAAAAAGATAAATTCAGTAAATGTACAGAACATGTTTACGTTCAGTGATAATCCTGATCTACTGTAACTGAGAGGATATGAATCATCCCTGCAGTGCGTCAGTTTGAGAAACAAAGGTAAATGTGTGTGGGTTGACCTCAGCGCTCCTATTACATGAAGGGCATAAAACTGAACAAGAAAAGCCTATTTTTAACCGGAGCACTGAGGGCTTTCAGTGGAAACCCCTACCCTGCTGAGGCTTTGGGTGGGAAATAATGAATGTTTGTTGCATTCCAGTCCATGAATGAGGGTGCTGAGTTTCCCCATCCCAGCACTGTCAGCAGTCTCTGAGTCACCTTTCACCTACTTAGTCTGGTCTGCAGACAGGAGAGGGTTAACCAGCCATTTGTGGTCTCCCCCCAGATCACGTAGGGCTTGCCAATAGAGGTTGTTTAAAAAAAGAAAAATCCTAGAACCCGTAATATTGGCATTCTCTGTGCCGTGTGAACTTTCCCCTAATTCTCACAGTCCTCAAGGCTTCTGAGCAGCAGCAGATCTTTACTATGGAGAACCTCAGGCCAAATAATACGAATGTTCCTCTTCCGATGACACGCGTTCCTTGCATTATCCAAGGAGTTATGATAAAGAAAAATCCAGATAAAGACTAAATAGCCATTTCTCTGGACTGACTTTTTCCCAATAGGATGTCAGAGGAGAAATTCAATAGCTATTTAACTTTATCTTTACCCATTCTTGGTATTTTTAAAGCAATTTTTTAATTTAAATTTCTTTGTCCCAAAGTCTCCAAGATGAATAGTTGAAGATTATTTATATTTTTGGAAACTGGATTATTGTGAGTTTTTTTTAGTGTTTAACACAAAAGATAATTTAAGATTTCAGAGGACAAACGTGCAGTTTCACTGTTTTCTGACATTTAATAAAAAATGTAAGTTGCTCAACAATAAATCCATTAATGAATAAAAATATTCAGCTAAAGATGCTCGTTTCAGATTAATGGGTTTCATTTCAGTGGTATGAATTTTAAATATTTCAAAGTTTACTGTGAAGGGAGATTAATTTATAATTCAGGTGGATAGATTCTCTCCCACGTTTGTGGTCATGGTGCACCTTCTCTCGTATTTTTAATTTGAATCACAGCTGTAACATTTTGACTCTGACATTTTCACAGCTTGCTATCTGCTAAAATAAAAACAGCATGAGGCACATGAACTAAATAATACAAGCGAGTACAGAACAACACAGAAAATTGAATGCTGGCTTGATTTTAAATGATGAATAAAATAAGTTCAGCTATTTCACTGTCAGCATGAACTAATGACACAAAGAAGAAGCTCAGTAAAGCTCTGTGCTTCATATTTCACCGGGACGAACTCGCCAAACACAGAACCACATTGTTCATCAAAGAATATAACCTTTTATCTGGCTTCTGGTATCATTATCAACTGTTCATGTACTCATAATCATATTACAATCATAATGATCAGACTATACTACTATTAAAAATCATAGAAGGGTATACAACTGTCCTGTCTCCCAGCGCACAGAGATGAACACCACTTTATCATTTCTGCCGTCAGCCTCTGACACGAAGAGTTAACAGAGAGGTGGAGGAGGGACAGAAACCTGAGAGTGCCTGCACGCCTCCTTCTCCTCAGCTGGCCAATAGCAGGCGGCTCACAGCTTTGACTTGACGGCTGAGAAACTATATAATAGCAGCACTGAGCTTGTTTATCCAGGAACCTGAACTATCAGATCCAATTCGAGAAGAGAAGGCAGGACACTGCACAATTCTGTGCACAGTTTACAGACGTATTTCAGAAGTTTAGTAAAACGGCAGAAATGAAGACAACACTGGCAACTCTGACTCTCTGCCTGGTGGTGCTCGTGGCCACAAGTTTCCCAGTGGAGAGGAAAAGAGCCTCAAGCTCTGGTGGTGCTACCAAGGAGAAGCGTGTCCAGTATGCAGCATGGGATGATGTTAACGTCCTTGCCCACGGCCTCCTGCAACTGGGCCAGGGGCTGAAGGAGCATGTGGACAAAACTAAAATCCAGATGAGGGACCTGTCAAGCAAACTGAAAGTCTTCAATCACACTGTGAGCGAACTGGGGAAGGAAAGCCAGAGGCTGCAAGCAGAGGGGGAGCTTTTGAAAGCTCGGGCCCAGGGACTGGAAGACAGAGAGGGGCAGGTGCTGAATGTCACAGCCGAGCTGAGGGATAAGGCAGAGGAGATGCAGCAGGAGAGAAGGACAATGAGTGAAAGACTCAGCCGCCTGGAGGAGAAGGTGGACGGCATGTTGCAGGGAGATGGAGGGGTGTCTGACATGAATGCTGGTGCCAAGAACAGCAGTGATGCTCACAACATCCAGGTAAGAATGGAGAAAATTATGTGTGTAGGTTAATGATGATCATTAGAACTATGTTGGATAAGGTGAATGAAAGTTAGTCTGGGAGGAAAATTATCTGAAATGAAGCTTTTCCACTGTGTGCAAACCATTTTTCTTAGAGTTAAGATACTTCCATGTAGGCCCCTCAAAGTACAAAAGGATTTTGCACTGGTTATCAAGTCAGTGGATTTACAGCATCCAAGGATTACAAGGTGTGTGTGTCTGTGTGTGTGTGTGGGGTGGGGGGGGGGGGGGGGGGGGGTCTGAACACTCAGTGGTCCTAAATAAAATTAAACAGAGCGTAAGCAGCGGGTGGTGGTAAGCCGGAGTGGAATATTACTACTACAGGCGTGGATAAACGTGCAGTACGTGCAGACAGAGCTGCCGGATAAAAAGGCTCTGCCAGCATCAATTTTCCGTTTTTCCACAGCTGTTGCATTTTGCAGCACAGACACTGAAGGGGCTCATGAAAGTTTTGCTTTCTTAGCAAAGCTTCGTTTACAAAGCAGTGTGTGAGTCGGAGAGCTTTGTATGGTGAGCTGGAAAAACCCGAGCGGCGAATGGGTTACATAACCACACCTACACACTATTGGCTTGTCATTGTAGGATAAAATAACAAGTTTCAAGCAAGTTTGAAACTTACGGGTACCCTATTTGCGGTGTTAACTGGAGGACCTCCTTTGAGCGATGGATTTATTTTACGCACAAACACGTCGTCGAATAAAAATGATAAAATAATAAATATTGTTGCACCTGTGTCATATTTTTCTGTCAGCTCATGCTGGAGGCCCAGAACAGACGAATTGATGATCTGATGGAGCGCATCAGACTTCAGCAGGATAAGCTTGACAAACAGAACGTGCGCATCAGGACCCTGCAGAGTGAAGTAAGCAGGCGCCACATTTACGCACACTGCTTGCACAAAAATGTCTGTAAACATCTTTATCGTTGTTATTATTATTATTATTATTATTATTTTGTCGTCATTTTTTTGTCTCATCACTGATTTGCAACCTTTTTCAGATCCAGCAGTCAAGACAGAAAGCCTCCCAGCGGAGCAGCAAATCCGAGAGCTCCGTGCAGGGTGGTGTCGCGGAGCAGCGCGACTCGCCGGCCGGTAAGTAAAGCCAAAAAGCGTCCAAAATCCCCCCTTGACACTGTCTTAAGTCGACTCTACAAAATCTGACGCCAAATGTGACAGACCATCTGTCTAGTAAGGCCACAAAGAAGCTTAAATCACTATCAATTAAAATCAAGGAAACTAATTAATTCGGGACAAGCTTTTCAGCTCAGCGTGACGCCAAAAATGCCAACAGGTGCAATCCCTGAGAGCGACTGAAATATTAGTATTACTCGTTAAATACGATATAGCATTAACCCTCTCCAGGCAGGCGTTGCAGATTTGCAACAGTTAAGAACTAACAACCTGATTACCCCACATACATATTTTATGAGTTTCTTTTACTCAGAAGCAGGACTTGGTTGTGCATTAGCAACAAAAAACTTAATTTGAGCCTGAGAGGGTTAACACAGTCACGTGTACAACATATTTAAAATATAAAGTATAGATTTGGGGGTTTTCGTTTGTTTGTTTTGTTTAATTGTAAGCTGAGTCTATCGTACATTTGAGGAATTTTAATCACAATAGCAATAGGAAGTTGCTGGAATATCGCTGCAGGAGTTGAACGGGAAATTAGTAAGGTGTTTAGTCAGCACCTCTGATACTGTGGTTTACAGTAATTGTGAAAGGCTCTCAGACTGCAGGCACGCCAAGCAGCTGCTGTGACTGAACCAGCATGAATGACTGGTTTCATCCAGACTGGACTGGGCTGGATGCTGAACAAATGGGGAAGCAATAAGAAACTCTGAGCTTTCTATCAGATTACATATAGATCTCATTTTATTCCTTTTTAGTTTTAAATAACGCTGAAATCTGCACATATGGAATAATTGCAGTAATTATAAATGAATTCAAATGGAAAAGGATATATTCAAACTGAATTCTCGGGTTGTAATAGCCATGTGTGTGAACTAGGTGAAAGGTGAATGTGGCTGAGGTAACATTAGAGTTCAGTCATTGAAATCACAATTACACCATAAAGCTCTGACATCAGCAGGATTCAGGGATGGGGGAGAGAGGGGGGGGGGGGGGGTATTCTGGAAAGGTTTCAACTGGGGGAAAGTTTGCTGGTCTCTGGGAGAATTCAGTCAGGGTCAGACAGCATGCCAGGATTACGCTCAGATCATTTCTGCGCTGTGGAGGAGGGAAAGGGCAACAAGGTTTTCTTGGACTCTTGTTCAGATTTCTCACCTTGGGTCTTAACTAAAATAAAATAATAAAATAATAAAGGAAATCAAAGGGGAAAGGCAATCTAAATTTATCTCTGAACTTTGTACAGATATCGTATGTTGTTTTGAAGACACTCACCTCCTCCCCATTTCCAAGATGTCCCACCTTTTTCTGTTAAACAAACATTTTTACATCCCTGAAGAATGAGCAACCTTTGCCCTACAACAATCAAACAGGCATTCCTCCTCCTGAGCCTCCTTTCCCTTTGGTCGTCCTCTCCTCCCCCATCCCTGTGCACAAACCTCCCACCCCCCCATCTCCTCCTTATTTCCAATTATAATGAATTAGAAATGTGCTAAAGTTCAGGAGAACCCTTGACCCCTGAGCAGACAGTCACCACAACAACCAAGAGTTCATTTCTCTAAAGAAGAAAAGGTCACCTCACACAAACAGATTTTGCTACTGTGTGATCAGCTGATGAGCTTTCACTGAAACAATTAGAACAACCAAATTTAAATCTATATATATGCACAGTAAATTGTGACGCGGCTTTGGCAGGATATTAAACTGCACTACATGATGTCATCCTTACTAAAAAAGGATTACGCCAGGGGTGCAATTAGCCTCATCCCTTATTAAAGCACGTGCCAGCTCTGGAGACCCCTGCTCTGCATACAATAACAGCCCCCCCTCATCCCTACACCACGCTGTGATCATTCCCCATGCATGCAGCAGCCATGCACATCTTCGTCACCAAGCGGCTGCTGTGCACGTGAGGAAGGTGTGACAAGCCAAGGGGGAGGAAGGGGGTCGGATGCACGAGCGAGAGGCCAGGGGGGGTGGAGGTTGTAGAGGAATGTAAAGGATTGGAGTATGTAACTCTATAGGTTGCACAGCCCAGCACTTAAAGAGGGCAGGCTGCCTGGGAACTGGGAGAAAGGTCATGTTTACAACAGTCCTGCTGAAGCTAGGTCAAAGTTTTTGTTTTTTGTTTTTATCAGGAACACACTCATATCTCCAGACATAGTGATAAGCTTTTATTTTTCTTTCCCCTGGAGATATAGTCTTATTTGAAAACACTCTACTCGAAGTGTGCAGCAGCCCATTACTGAAAGATTCACTAACTGTGAATGACCTATTTCTGAAAGCTGGGTAGGATAACCAAAATAAAAACATTTGAGGGAGCTGGGACGAAATCTGAACACAGCGGTTGGACTAAAAAGGCAGCATGTCTAAAGCACACCCAGGGAAAAAGGCATCCGTGATACAGTCCAAGTTTTAACTTTTTTTCCTTCTTCTTTGTTCTTTTTCCAGAGACGGCATCGGACTGTCACGAGCTGTTCATGAGAGGAGAGACCACCAGTGGGGTGTACACCATCCAGCCAGCAAACTCAGAGCCCTTTGAAGTCTTCTGTGAGATGACAGCTGGTACGTGGAGCAAAACTCCTTTAGATTTTGAACCTGCTGTTTCATCAGATGGAATATGTTCTGATCGTTCTTTCTCTGTTTCTCTATCCAGACGGCGGATGGACAGTGATTCAGAGGCGCCAAGATGGTTCAGTGGACTTTGACCAGCTGTGGGATGCCTATGAGAAAGGCTTCGGCAGCCTGAATGGTAAATGCTTTTGAATTTTATTTCACTGGCTGATTGGTACAGTGTTCAGACAGGTTATCTGCCTTTTAGTAGCGTTGCATCAGTGGACAGAAATACCCTCCAAAAACATTTTAGCACTTAAACCTGAAATGGACCACATGCAAACAGAGCTCAAACTCCTCTTCTTTCCTTCCTCTCCAGGAGAGTTCTGGCTAGGTTTACAGAAGATTTACTCTATTGCCAAAGATGGCAGCTACATCCTCAACATCAAGCTCTCTGACTGGGTGGATGACCTTGCAACTGTCCGTCTTCCCTTCCAACTGGGCGGACAGGAAACCAAATATTCCCTCCAGATTCAGAAGGGTGGCACTTTCAGTGACCTCGAGAGCTCCCTGGCCACTGACACCGCCTCTGGTCTGCCTTTTTCCACCCATGACCAGGACAATGACCAGAAAAGTGATACCAACTGTGCCAAGCACCTCTCTGGTAAGATACAATGATGAACATCCTTCAGATATTAACTCGTGATGTGGCTCACATAGAGTCCAGTAAAAACGCATCAACTAACCTAATATCGTCCTGTTTTTTCTAGGTGGTTGGTGGTTCAGTAACTGTGGGCGCTCCAACTTGAATGGCAGATATTTCCAGAGTCCTCCTCCCAAGCAGCGGCACCAGAGAAAGCAAGGCATCTTCTGGAAGACTTGGAGAGGCCGTTACTACCCTTTGAAGTCCAGTATGATGATGATTGCTCCCGCTGCAATTGAGAGCAAGTCATAAAAAAACGGACGAGGCAAAAACAAGAAGGGTTGTAAGAAGCAGGACTATTGGTTGATGAGGTAGAGCTTGCCACTTCCTTGGTTATCTCCCTTTAGGGACTTAATCCGAGAGCTACAGCCCTCAAAATCAGGACTGTTCTCCAGAGAAGATGAGCAGATTCCTTCCCAGCATTGATGGCCACAGAAGAGACAAAGCTAAAATGTGCAATGAAATTAAAAAAAAAAAAAAATTAATATGTCATAGCATTGCACAGTTTCTTTCTGCTGGTTTGAAGCAGGTGCTCCCAGTCAACAGGACGTCCCATCACAGCGTGTCCCAGCCTGTCCAGTGAGCTGTAAGCAAAGAAGCTTTTCCAACAAGTCCAGACTCCTCATCACATGTGAGGTGTCAGCTGTGTATGTGGCCTGTTGATACGTTTGAATGTAGCAAGGACTGTCAGATTTTTAATAAAAAGGAAAGAAAAAAAACATGCAGCATGCATCAAGCAAGCCTTTTAAACCCAATGGTGCAGACCAAATGGAGACTTAATTAAAACAGTCATTTTCTACGTGAACATGACGACAGAAGCATTGTGTAAAGTTGTACTTCACTGTAAACTAGATGCAGAAACACTGTTCCAGCCTTTTGTACCACATACCGCACGTTCTGCCTGCAAATTTGAATCAGTCGAAAACTATTCTTAACTGAGTTGTTCTGATTTTCCTGTGGAGATGTTGTTGATAATAAGTCATATTGACTACTTTTAAGACGAGTTTTTGTAAGTAGTATTTGAAGGACTGTGGACTGTTTTCAGAACTATAACTGTTACTGTTGTCCAGTGATATTATCTGTGTCCTTAAGACTTGAGAGCTACTGTAGATGTTTTTTTTTTCTTATTTAAATGTTGTAAAAAAAAATCACCTGATAAATGTATATATATATATATCTATATCTGCTGTTTGTAATTTATGTTCTGTTTTTTTTTTAAGAGAAAGATTTGGGGCCATAAAGAGCCAATAAAACTGATTGAAACCAATATCTGTCTGCACTTTATCTCTGAAATTCAGTTGCAATTCAGTTTTATTTACACAGTCGCAAACCTCAACAGTCACCTCAAGATGCTTTACATGCAAAACCCCAAGAATCAGATGACCAAGGGCGACAGTGGGAAAGAAAACTTCTTGCATTTTGCAGTAAATCCATAACCAAGATATGATGCAAGGCATGTAGTCTGATTTCACATTGTGGCTACCTCATGTAATTAAACTGATATTTATTTTTCTTAGACTTGTAACACAACACTGAGTTTGCTAACCTCGCAAACACACATCTGCACTAAACCGCAGCCGCATGTGGCAGACCTCTCGATCAGCAGCTTATACCTGGAAGCAAACCTTAGTAGCTCCAAGGTGTCAGCTTTAATTTCCAGAGCACCACCTTCTACATCCTTGTCAGGCTTACTGTTAATGTGCTTCATCCACAGTGATCCTCCGAGAACCGACAGCCGGGTCAAGATCAACATCTGAGACAGCTGATCTGAAGGAGTTTACCCTCATCTCAACTCGCCTTTCTCTTCTGGGCTACGGTGTTGCCAGTGAAAGTCGACGCCCTGATGTCACAGCTTGGGTGATGTAAAAAGAACGGGACAGCACTTCCTGCAAATGGAAAGCATTTGGTGACTTGTTGTGGTGACTGTCTGCTCGGGCGACTGTAAGGCATGGGAACAGGTTTTTGTTTTTTTAAACCTTGGTAAATAAGTTTTACCATTTTTTTTCATTTACCATGCATTTAAAGTGTTCTTTCTGCAACTTTCTAAATCAAAATTAAAACCAATTTATTCTTGAAATGTACTTTTAGGGCATACTAAGAAACTGTGGCAACACAAATCTATTTGCATTTGTCTAACACCTTTAATTATCTCTCTATTTTTTATTTATTAATTTTTTTTGGTTGTGGGGGGGGGGCTTCTAAGGCCAGACATTGGGATAGTCTAAATATTGTTATTCCTATTTGATTTGCAAAGTTTTATATGAATGAATGTGAATTTGCTAAATTTTCATGGTTTCAAAGTCAAGGTGGGCCTATAAATTAAGTTTTAATTTGAACAATAAATAAATAAAGCTTTCACTTAAGGCGCTTTTGGTTTATTTGTGTTGACCTCATGCTGTTTTGTTCTCTTTGACTCTTTCAGGAACAGTGCCAGTACAATCCAAAGCATTAGCTGTCTGGCTGTACTCCCTACCAAGAAACAGTCCAGTGTTTCTGTTTGTTTGTTTTAAACAAATTAAGCACACACCAGATGAAGCAGAATAATTCATTAGCTTTAATGGAGCTGGTAGACAGATTTGGTTAACCTTAATCAAGACCTTTTGCTAAACTAATCTAACCAGTTTTCAGTTGTCACTTTATTAGGTACACCGTGCTAGTACCAAGTTGGACCCCCTTTTAACCTTCGAATCTGCCTTCATTCTTCATGGCACTGATTAAACAAGATGTTTGAAATGTTCTTTAAAGATTTTGGTCCATATTGATATGAAAGCATCACACAGCTGCTGCAAATCTGTGATGGGAATCTCCCCTTCCACCACATCCCAAAGGTGCTCTATTGGATTGAGATCTGGTGACTCTGCAGACCATTTGAGTACAGTGAACTCATTGTCATGTTCAAGAAACCAGTTTGATTTGAGCTTTGTGACATGGTGTGTTATCCTGCTAGAAGCAGTCATCAGAAGATGGATCCACACTCAACAACACTCAGGTCCATGGTGCTTAGTTGGTACCAAGGGCCATAAAAGTGTGCCAACTGGCCTGAACCATTGATATAATGCCGGATGGATCCATGCTTTCATGCTATTTATGCCAAATTGTGACCCTACCATCTGAATTTTGCTGCAGAATAATCAGACCAGACCACATTGCTCCAATCTTCTGTTGTCCAGTTTTGGACAACAGGCCATTCTCTATGAACCCTAGATTTTGCTTGAAAATCCGAGTAGATCAGATCTGAATCACTCAGACCAGCCTGCCTGACATCAACAACCACGCCACAGTCACTTAAATCACTATTTATTCCTTACTCTATTGTCCAGGTTGACCTTTAACAGGCTACTTTGACCATGGCTACATGTCTAATTGCACTAATAAGACATGGCTGATTAGAGGCTTGCAATAACAAGTAAAGAATCAAATATTGCCATTTCCTTCTTCTCCAAAGGCCTGCTTGTTTATTGAAGTGATTTTAAGGGCAGTGGAATCCAGTTAAGTCCCTGCAGTGCTCCCAAATCAATATGAAGCATCACTCAATACATCTAAAGGTTACCACAGCATCATCTGCCACATGTTTGGGGAGCTTCAAAGCCCTCTTCTTGTAGCTGAGGTGGATTTCTTTAAGTCAGGTGCAGGTCTGATGTGAAGAGGAATACAGGAGCCGGGGGGTCTAATTGAGGCTTTAAGCCACACTTGACATTTAAAATAATAATTTTAAAAAACCTTTTAATCCCAGAAAATATGAAGTACAACAAGACATATAACCCTTCACAGGTAGAAAAACAATAAGACTGCACCAGAAGAAAGCTTGTGATTGATTCATACATTTATTCATTATCATGTACAAATTGTTTTCGGTGGTACAAAGCTGTTGTAAGACTCCAGTGCTCACCCTCTTGTTGTCTTTATTGCAGTAAAAAAGGGAAATACCAGCATGATCAAGAGTCAAGAGGTACTTTGGCAAATATAAATTATGTGTTAAGAAGGCAAGCAGACATCTCGAGCAATGTAATATGACGGGGTAAGACGGCGCAAAAACATCAATGAGTGCCTTCCATCAGCACTCATGAAAAAAAAATAAAAATAAAAATCCATAAAAATATTTCATTTTAAACAACAAACGCTAAAAACACAGACAGAGGAAGAGCCTTGATTTTCTTCCTTTCTTGATTATTACACCAACTCCGAGGTACAGACCCACAGTATGTATGGCTATTGTGAGGGTGGGTGTGAGTGTTTGTGCTTATGTATGAGATGAACTGTATTTTACATATGCATGTATACTGTAAAGGTTTAAGTCTGCAAATGTGTGTACACATTCCATGTCATATCTGTGAACTGTAACCACCGCTTCTACCTCTGACTGGAGTAAACAAAACAGGTTTGGGGGGGCGGGAAAACAATTTGATAACGTTTGGCAGAAACCATCGTGGCTGTAGAAATGAAGATGTGAGTGAGCAATGAGTCAGACTGACACAGCCTGCAAACATTTCTTCACAAGTCTTTGTTCGGCTTTCTGGGTGGGACACCACATGTTGTGCACGTAAACCTTTCTCCAGACTGTACATGGGGCTGAAGGGGGCGTGAAGAAGACTGGGAGAGCAATTGAGTAACAGAACAAGACAGAGAGGAGGAAATGTAATGCAGAAGTGAGACGAATAGTTGGTTGGGAGGAAAGGAGCTGGTGGCTGCTGGGTGTCTGATGTGTTTCTTGCTGACAGGGTAAACAGTTAGAAATGGGCTGGGGTGGGGAGGTCATGGAGAATACAGGTGGGCGGACAGTTGGGAGGGGTAAAAGAAGGAAGAGGGGAATTTGACTTCACTTGTCCCCTGTTGTCTGATTTTAGAGGTATTGTTGTAGAAAGTGCAGCAGCATTATCTCGTAGTGCTCTCCAGACTCAGGGCAGCGGATACTGTGCCGCTCGTTGGGGTAGACCTTTAAAAAAAAAAAAACAGAGCAATCAACCAACATCAGCAAATTCATTTATAAATTAATACACATGCTCTTTGTGTGTGTAACCAATCATATCTAATCTAGAAACTATCTTTTTTGCCTTCGAAGCCACTCATGACCTTCTTTACAAAGGTTGTTTTTGTAGCCTAGAATGCACCTGCTGTTGCTAGGTTACACAAACCCTCTCCCTTATCCATATATAACTGGGCGATGAGGGACAGGCAAGCTCCGTTTAACCTTTACCCGTGTTGATGTTGACACTGTGAAGCTCAACACTTCTTGATTTTGATTGGTTGGTGACAGAGAAGTGGTTCAAGAGTTAACTTGTATTTCCAAATGAAAGCACTGTGAGCGCAGCAGGAAAAAGAAGCTGCTTTGCATGATCGCACTGAACGCCGTCGATGCAAAGTGTCACAGCATTTGTATCGAACACAGAGACTGTCATTATGGAAATAGCTCCCCGCTGACACTAAAGGTTCAAAATTCAAAACAACAATCCTAATCCTAATATATAATCCAACTACTGTATTATGTTAACTGAAGTTAATTTATTGAACTATAAATAAGTGATACAAGCAAAATCCTGTGAAAACTAAGATGGCCCTTAGCAGTAAAAGTGCACTTTCCTCTATGTTTCTGGAAGCACGATCTGATATCCAAGTGTTGGTGATGTTATATTATCACCATATAGGCTATATTATCATAATAATAATGTTGGTCCAGGATCAGCCCTGCATCTGACCAGTGATGTTGTTCGATCATTCACTATCACTAACAAACCAACATAAGTGATCAACTGCAACATTGATCCTGGACAACATGATTGTGATAATGCTGGAACAACATAAACATACACACACATGTATTATGCTCTTCAGATATGAAACAAACCTGAAGCTGGTAGGGCTTTCCAGCCCGGATTATCTGTGACACTAGAAAATTGGTGTGGAAAAAGTGTACATTCTCATCCAGAAAGCCGTGGAGAATAAGCAAACGGTTGGGCCTGAAGAAGAGAGTTACGATGTGATTAGTTAAACTGCAATGAATACGTGTTCCGAGAACAGTAAAAACATGTTCCCAACATTACAAATGTTTTAAGTGGCGCAAAGAGATTTACAGAATGATTACACAAATGCAGTTGTAAAAATCTTTTACTCTCTCTTTCAGTCACGTTTTAAGGTCATCACTAGAACCCTAAAAAGTGAGGTTCCGTCAGGATGCAATCTTAACGTTTGCAGAACTTATTTTACATACAAAAAAATAATAATAATAATCCACAGCTTTTGACTTAAAGGAAGACCCTGCTACTGAAACATCAATAACTCAACGTTCCTCATCTAATGAAAATGATCCAAGTAGCCCAAGGACACAAAGGCAAGGTGTGGCATGCACAAGCACGAGTTCAAGAGTTTAAATGTTTTAAGAGTCACATTTTAAGGTGTTTCATAAGAATGAGACAGATTTTTTAAGAAGTGTTTGAACTGTCAGTTGCGCACAGGAATCGGACTGACCAAATGTGAAGCACATTTAACCAAAATATAACATTAAAGATCCTACAATCGTTATTAAAATGCAGAGACAATATGAGAAACTGCAGAGAATGTGCATTTTGATTTTAAAAATTCAAATACCTCATAATTTCTTGTTAACTTAAATAAGAGTGTGTGTGTGTGTACTGACTCGCTAGGGAGCTTGTCCACATGCAGCGCCACAGATCCCTCCTCGTAGCCCTGTTGGTTGTTCTCAGGCACATCCATGTAGCGCTCTGTGTAGCCTGTGTCATAGGCCATCCACACAGTCACTGGGGCACCTGCAATAGCCAGCTGTCAGGGATGGAAAAGAAATAACATTAAAAGAAAAAGAATTCATCTTAATCTGGAAAGAAGTCACTTTGCAGGAGAGTAATTGTTTAGGCTTACTGTGTGTGTTATAATACAATTATTAATGGTATATTCTGATGTCATTGTTTTACATCTGATATGCACGCATGTCACAAGAAAAATCTTTAGCATAGCGATGTATCTGCAGACATCTCTACTTAATAAAGACTAATGGCTAACACACTCCAAGACAGACACCATGTGGATGCAACTGGCAACTGCATCACAAATGAGGTTATGAGCAATAAGGAAACAGAGAATTAAGAAATGATTTCTCCATTTTATATTGCATTAAATAACAAATGCCTGCATGTTTTGGGTTATAGGCAAAAGTTTAATATGGTTTTAACAATAAACGACAGCTTGAGGGTAAACAGGCAGTCCAACCTTAAAGACATTGGGTCGCTGGATGAGGCCCATGAGAGAAAGGAAACCTCCATAGGACCAGCCATGGATGGCAACACGGCTCAGGTCCACAAAGTTAAACTTCTCTGCTACATACTGCAGCCCCTCCACCTGGTCTTCAATCTCTACTTGACCCTGGAGAGGTAAAGAGAGTTATTTCAGCTGGAGCTTTTGCATCACATCTATTTCTTTAATGATACTGGATTATTATTTGTATGTGTCAAACTTTACCATTTTGTTTTTCAGTGCTCCTTCAAATTCAAGGCCCCTCTGACAAGAACCCCTCCCATCAATGACAACCACAGCATAGCCGAGAGAAGCCAGCGTGTTCAGGCGGAGGTATTTCATGCCCTTAAAAGAGTTGTTAACCAACTGCACCTACATATACAAAGACATAATCACGTTCTTAGAAACATTTTGTTTACACAGTAATACAGGGAGTGCAGAATTATTAGGCAAATGAGTATTTTGTCCACATCATCCTCTTCATGCATGTTGTCTTACTCCAAGCTGTATAGGCTCGAAAGCCTACTACCAATTAAGCATATTAGGTGATGTGCATCTCTGTAATGAGAAGGGGTGTGGTCTAATGACATCAACACCCTATATCAGGTGTGCATAATTATTAGGCAACGTCCTTTCCTTTGGCAAAATGGGTCAAAAGAAGGACGACAGGCTCAGAAAAGTCAAAAATAGTGAGATATCTTGCAGAGGGATGCAGCAGTCTCAAACTTGCAAAGCTTCTGAAGCGTGATCATCGAACAATCAAGCGTTTCATTCAAAATAGTCAACAGGGTCGCAAGAAGCGTGTGGAAAAACCAAGGCACAAAATAATTGCCCATGAACTGAGAAAAGTCAAGCGTGCAGCTGCCAAGATGCCACTTGCCACCAGTTTGGCCATATTTCAGAGCTGCAACATCACTGGAGTGCCCAAAAGCACAAGGTGTGCAATACTCAGAGACATGGCCAAGGTAAGAAAGGCTGAAAGACGACCACCACTGAACAAGACACACAAGCTGAAACGTCAAGACTGGGCCAAGAAATATCTCAAGACTGATTTTTCTAAGGTTTTATGGACTGATGAAATGAGAGTGAGTCTTGATGGGCCAGATGGATGGGCTCGTGGCTGGATTGGTAAAGGGCAGAGAGCTCCAGTCCGACTCAGACGCCAGCAAGGTGGAGGTGGAGTACTGGTTTGGGCTGGTATCATCAAAGATGAGCTTGTGGGGCCTTTTCGGGTTGAGGATGGAGTCAAGCTCAACTCCCAGTCCTACTGCCAGTTTCTGGAAGACACCTTCTTCAAGCAGTGGTACAGGAAGAAGTCTGCATCCTTCAAGAAAAACATGATTTTCATGCAGGACAATGCTCCATCACACGCGTCCAAGTACTCCACAGCGTGGCTGGCAAGAAAGGGTATAAAAGAAGAAAAACTAATGACATGGCCACCTTGTTCACCTGATCTGAACCCCATTGAGAACCTGTGGTCCATCATCAAATGTGAGATTTACAAGGAGGGAAAACAGTACACCTCTCTGAACAGTGTCTGGGAGGCTGTGGTTGCTGCTGCACGCAATGCTGATGGTGAACAGATCAAAACACTGACAGAATCCATGGATGGCAGGCTTTTGAGTGTCCTTGCAAAGAAAGGTGGCTATATTGGTCGCTGATTTGTTTTTGTTTTGTTTTTGAATGTCAGAAATGTATATTTGTGAATGTGGAGATGTTATATTGGTTTCACTGGTAAAAATAAATAATTGAAATGGGTATATATTTGTTTTTTGTTAAGTTGCCTAATAATTATGCACAGTAATAGTCACCTGCACACACAGATATCCCCCTAAAATAGCTAAAACTAAAAACAAACTAAAAACTACTTCCAAAAACATTCAGCTTTGATATTAATGAGTTTTTTGGGTTCATTGAGAACATGGTCAATAATAAAATTATTCCTCAAAAATACAACTTGCCTAATAATTCTGCACTCCCTGTAGACTTTCAGAGCAGCATTTATTAGCCACAAAGGGAAGGCAGCAATGATTAGATCTTATGTAACAAAGCCGTATGATTACACAGTTAGAAGTAAGATGGATAAGATGCAGCTACAAACCTGTGGGCCTCCGTAGACAAAGAGAACAGTGGGGTGTTTCCGCCCAGACTGCAGGTTGTGAGGCTTGTATACCATCCCATAAAGCTGGAAGCCTGACTTCCCCGGAAAGTCGAAAATCTCAGGTGGATTGTAATCTCCCGGACAACCTGGATGACATCAACAAGCAGTCACTAGGTTAGGCATACGCAAACAAGGTTTTATGTAAAAAAAAAAAATGTAAATTGTGAAATGACTGGTTCTCTTATGTAATGCTTTTCTACTCAAAGTGCTTCATACAACATGCCTGAGAACCCTTTGTCAACAAATGTTACAGCAGAAAAAAACCTCAGCACTCTAAAACATTTTACAGAACTAAATGATTGATTGGGAATAAAAAAAAAGAAACGTTTTAGTGTTTAAGGTTACTGATACTCTTGAACCTGTACTATATTCCACAGCTGGACTCTGCTGCAGGTTTATTTTTCATTCCCATTTTATCTCTCTGCTCAGCCAGATTTTTACAGCTTCAAAACATTGTTTCAGTTAAAAGCACAATCATGACAAGCAACTCTGTAGGAGCTCCTGCAACGGGGTGGCTGTTAACAGGGATTTATGTTTTAGTGGGAAATCTACACCTCAACCACAACCCACCCCCTGAATTCCACCACATAACCTGATGTTCACCTCTCTAGAAATTTAACTACAGATTGCATCGACTGTGATTGGCCTGTTCGTGCATTGTGCATGTTCGGCTACTTTGAGTTAGTATATTGATTGTTATTCTCTAAGTGGCTAAATACAAGGAAACATAATTCTAACATCAATGTAAGGACTCTCTAATGTCAGTAAATTTCAGGTGGGAGATTGCAGAATTTATCGGAATGGACGTGAAGGAAGAAAAAAACAAAACCAACAAACAAACAAATAAAATGCTGTCTATCGTCTGGCGCCACACATAAAACACCAAGATACGGCCACAAGGTAAATACACATAATGCACCTGCACAAGCATAAATGCTAGCAACGATGTCGGCCACTAGATAGTTTACACCGTCTGCAAAAATTCCCTGCAAAAGTCTAAATCAAGACTTCTGCTTCAACTCCTACTCTTCCAACAAAGCACAAACTGTTCAAGCTGACACCCATATACTGAAAACTACATTAACTAATGGTGTAGTGCTAAAAAAAAAAAATGTATATAGAGCAATTTTCAATCCATTGTGATGGTTTGGTCCATGATAAGTAGTTTGAATTAAAGAGGTTAATAAACTTTAAGCCTTAAATTTCGGGAGTTCCAAAGCTCCCAGAAACAGAAGAAATGTGATGATGTTTAGGATCTTCTCCTGATATGAACACTCACACTTGGACAGAGTATCCTCTGCACAAAACTATACTGACACAGAGAGGCTTTTGTTTTGTTTAATGCCAGACTTCTAATTTTTTAACTGCAAGAGAGGTTTTTTTAAAAAAAAAAAAGGGAACAAAACATTTACCATGTGAAAACCAAATTTATCAAATCCTTTGAGAGATTTTAAAACAATGACTCTTGGCTGACTTTTCCTTTAGTAATGCATAGCCACAAAACGTCAAACAGGTACTTTTTGTTGGAACTAACCACTTATAGACAGAGGAATGCAGTTGCTCTTGGATACTATCTCAGTGTACACACTGCTGACAAGCAGTGCCTCTCCGTCTTTAGTACGAGCGATGTTACATGGTCTTTTTTACATCAGGCTCTGTTTACCTGGCGATTCCATCATGCTGGCCCAGAACTCAGGAACCATGTGCAACGGGTCACCTTCTGAGCCAGTCAGCTTGTACACGTGAACACAGGGAGGAGTACTCACGTTGCTGTAGTGGCTGACAAAAAAGTCAAAGTTCTGCAAGAAGAGAGAAGCAAAAGAGATGTCTTATAAAGAACAGGAAGGAAATAAAAGGCAAGCGGGATCCAAAGTTGTATCACTAACTACAACAAAGCCCGACATGAGACACTATCAAGTAAGCTGTCAACACTCTCTTTAAACGCTTCCCTCAAGCCAGTGCTTTATTTCTCACTGCTCTTAAGCAGGCAGTTTCTCTATTTACTTAAACCTTCTCTATATCCTCTATTAGCTGTACTTAATCTGGACTGGTCTTGTTTCCCCAGGTGTAAGACAACAACACTTATATTTATTTATTTATTTTTCATATATTTGAAATGTAATTCTGGCCCAGCCTGAAGTATTTGTTCCCACCAGAACTACTCAAAACAGTAAAATATGTTAAAGCAACTCAACTGTTGAGCAACATGTTAAAAAAAAAAACAGGTGGATAAACAGCTGGATTACTGAAATTTGCACACAGAGTTAAGCAAACAGGTACGTGCACAAATAAATGATAGTACCTGACTAACAGAGCAGCTATGAGAGAAGCCAGGCTTAGTTAGTCTGACCACATCTCCAGGTGACTCATAGCTGACCACGTAAAGATGATGCTCCAGAGGAGTGTCTCTGGTGCCCTGGAAATACACCAACTTTGTTGCCTCATTGACCCAGATCTAGCAAAGGAAACATTGGAGAGCATTTGAAGGTGAATGAAAACAGCAGCTCTCAGCAAAAATACAGCAATGGTCTTTTCAGATGCCATATAGTAGTCTATGACAAACCTAAATAAAGCCACTGAAACGTCTTTGTTTCAAGTAATATATTAAAATAGTTTAGAAAAGCTGACACCTAGTCAGCATTGGTGCTGAACTCCAGAATACAAAATACAGAAAATACAGTAAAATGTACAGTTCAAACAAACATGTATATTTGACTGTTCTAGTGATTTTTTTAAAGGCAGCATCAGGTTAACTTGTCATCTTTCAGCTTCAGTAGCATTTGAGGGTGTTTGCATCCATACTATGCACAATGTCGACATGTTTAGACATGTTTTTTTGTCCATCTGTTTTACCCAGACTGAAAACAAAAAAAGGCCTGAAACAAGCAAAAATTGAAATTGACTGCAGCAGAAGCCTGACAGAAAATCTCCAGGGAAATACCAAATGTCAGTTGATGTGGATCTGTTGTCAACTAAGCAGTGTCAACACTGCAGCACCAGTCTTTTTATAAACACCCTAAAATTAGGATTTAGAATCAACACTCCAAATTCATGATCATTACTTGAGATTAAAATTGAGAACTGCCCAAATATTTTCTTACTGAGTTCACCTGTATCTCTCATAGGTGTGATTTTTTTTCTTTTGTATTTGGCACTCACCTTGGAACCATGTCTTGCCAACACTTCCCATTCCCCACAGGTCAATGTAACCTCTTCTTTGATTGCACATTTAAAGTCTCCTGGAGGACAAAAAAGTAAAAATCAACATTCTATAATGTAAACGCTAACAGCTGAGTCTAAAGACAAAAATAATATCAGCCTAAAAAAATCTGATTATTTCATTTCAAATCAATGCAGACGCATCTCCTAGTTTCTTACCCTCTAGGTGCTGGTATTCCTCTATCCAACGGTAGCAGCCTGGTTGTAACTGGGATGTGATTTTATACAGATGGCTGAAACCTGTTTTAGACTCATTTACCCAAATGAAAGTAAACTCATCTTCTGTCGTTTGAATAAAGGGATAGAATATATCGTGAACCTGCAGAACAAAAGAAAGCGTCATAATTAGAATTTATAAATGTACTTAATCAGTTTATTTTAAAGGTAGCCATAGAGAGCTGTGAGAAAACATTTACATTTATCCAGACGTCAGTGGTTTCTTCATAGATTATGTATGGCTGTGTGTTAGTGGGCACAGCCTCCAGACTCTCCTGTCTTAGAGCTGGATCATCTGTCACTGGGATGAAGAGGGTGGGTGGCAGCAGAACAAGTTGCAGTTTCCTCTGACTGCGGTCTAACAGCACTGCCCAACCACTACAACAGAGAGCAGACAACGATCAAAACACTGATTTGTATGGAAAGATGAGCAATCGTGAATGAAAAATAGTTCCCTCCAGTATAACTTCTGTAAAAACTAACGAGACTATTGTGTACGTCCATAGGTCCCAAACTGATGCCACAATTTTAAAAGGTTCTAAATCAGACAGTTTCTTATGCTGGTTTATTCTGAGAGTGGCAGAATTTTGCAACACTCACTATTTGCCATCACTCGTCCATCCTACTCTGGCGATGTATTCTGTCCCAGGAAACAAGGAGTTAAAGGGGGCGACCAGTTCTTTGTCGTGTGTGCTCACTATCTGTAAATACACATACACATGCATACGCACACGTGAGATAAAGATCATGCTAAAGAATGAAGATGCTAAAGCACGTAGAAAAAAAGTGAAGAAAAGGAAGTGAGACACTTGCTCTTCCTTGATGATCTGTCTTGATCTCTGCCAGTTTAAGTGTAGACTGGGGATTTTTGCTACCTGTAAATAAGAGATTAGAAAAAAATACAAGTTGTAGAAATGTGTGTGTGTGTTTTCACTGCTCTAAATTCTTGTGCGTACATTGTGCAAACCTGCACTGACCTGTGCGAGGATATCTGTATGCGTCTGCTTTCCGCTCCTCAAGTGCCGGAGATGGAACATGAATAATTTCTACCTCTGTTTCATCCACCTCTTCATACAGAAGGTACACTGTTTTACCTCCATTAGGGTCTGACGGGAGAAAAACAATTAACGCAATTTATCCAAAGAAACAGAACCTATAACATGGGCTGCAAGAATTGTTCCTTAAGAATTGCTTTTGTTAGTAAGAGCCATTGAGCCGAGAACCTACTCGGCTCAACTCGACGCAGCTCGATTCAACTCAGTTTCGGAAGTTTTCCATTACAATTGAGTGCCACCTAATGTACGTGGGGTCGTTATAGCAGTGCAGCTGAAAGTTCAGCGACATTATTTGTATGCAACACGAACACCATAACAATAGAGGGCGTCGAGGTGATGGTACACCCGCTGCTCAGTGTATGGCTTTTTGTCAGGCTCGGGGACCACAATGTTTTTTCTCATTGCCAGGTTTAAAAAATGGCAGCTTTGATTTTTGTGAAGGAGACACTCTCATGACTCATCGAGTGACGCCACTGACTAGCCAATCGGTCGCATACAGTCTGATGACATCACATTTTTTGGATCAGATCTCAGGTCACTTGGAATCCTGGCCAAGCGGGTACTAAAAAGTACCTGGTACCAGGTACTACCACCTAATGGAAAACCCTAAAAACTGAGTCGAGCCGAGCTGAGCTGGTACTATTGGAAAAAGACATACTGCTGACCTTCTACTGCTGTGGGGCTCCACCAGTAGCCAGTGAAACGGTCAAACTCTTCCTGGATGACAAAAGTTGCTACACCTGCAGACTTGGGGTCCTCCTTAACATTATCTAAACCTGGAAGAAATTGAATAAATTAGCAAATGGGTTCAAATCCATATGCCATATTCATATGCCTAAACACAAAACTGAACATGTGGGATCTCAAAGTTGTTTTCTCTCTGCGCTACAAAGTGAAATTGGATGAGAAAAAAAACAGGGAAGATGAAGTGCCAAAACAAGACACACACTAATAGTGTGAAATTTGTAAAGCTCACTCAATAAAAATACTGCTTAAATAAAAAAAACTGAGTCTTCAGACCTTTATGGCAGTACGTGAGTCGCCTTTCCTCGCCTGTCTTAATGTTGGCTATCCACAAGTCATTGTTGTTGATAAAGGCAATAAAGTCTGGATCTCCGGGGCAGATCTTGGGGTCCATACGGGTCCCTGAGCACTGGGTCTTGATCTCCATAGGCTTTACAGGAGCTGACTGCTAAAACCAACAAAAACAGTCTTAGTCAAAAGGAAATTGAATGTTACGTGGACAGAGCAAGAGCCTTATGAAAACATTAACCTGATTCATGAAAAACAAATCGGAAGTTTAGAGGAAAGACATTAGGACAATCAAAAAGAGGTCTGTAAACTAAGTTAACTCAGTCTGTAACATCTGCTGACTTGAAATACTTGTTGAGTTGTAAAGAGAAGCTCAAATAACAGCTTGAGATTGTTGGTCTGCACAGCCAAGTAAATGACAGCAAGTACAGACCACCCATATGGATGCACGTGGTTATTTTCAGTGACTCAGACCAGCTCA